>NC_090891.1:20651318-20698818 GCF_036669925.1 Montipora capricornis | reverse complement strand
GAATCCTGCCTCGACAACCGCCATGACAGTCGCAGACAGTGTATAGAAACATCACGACTGGATACATGAAGACCGGAAATCCTAGAATCTAGGACTCAAAAATCCTATGTCTCCAGAGCCCTTCGTTTTCTCGTGCCAAGGCCCCGCCGACTAAGAGAAACGAAAAGGGCGATGGGGACGAGAATGGTGCAAAATCAATATGGCACCAACCAATATGGCACCAATATAGTTCATGTGGCACACACACATGGCAAGAACTGTATATTGTGGTAATCTCCCTAACATGATTTCCTTGATGACTCAGAATCTTTTAGGAACAGACGGGTGGGGGAATTACGTGTGTTTGTCTGCTCTAGTCCCCAGTGGAAATACACCTACTTTAAAACCATTCAAATGTAATTTCCCTACCCATCCCCGGGGGTCAAGGGGTGGGGGAAACAAATGACTAGTGCATTACTATAACTTTATCTTGTTTTTTTTGCGAGGAAACCATGTCGCCGGCGGGAGAGGATTACCCATAATGCAACTGTAACGGTAAAAAGGCTCGCAAAGCGTGCTCAAAAAGGTTAGATAAAGGGGGAAGCAAGCGCAAGAGATTAAGAGCTAGAAATCTGAGATTTGACACGCTATGACTTCTATACCGGGGCACTTGGACGACAGGCAAGAGCCTCCATTGCTGTCCAACTGCAATCACTGCACGCTGGCTTCCACATCTGCTATTCAAAGCCTTATCGAAAGATCAACCGCTGGTATATCTGTCGCTTAGAGATCGGATCTGTCGTTTGCAAAGCAGTAAAGTTTCCAGTGCACAAACTAAAATAAACAATCAAAAACATAAAAATTTAAACAGTTATAAAAGCCATTCGAAAAAGTGTCGAAAATGGCCATTTTTGGCAAAATAGCAAAGGGGGTACCAAAAGAAAATTTCCCAAAATGGCCCATTTTTTGGTCAAACTACGAATGGCTAAAAAAATAGGAAAGACAAGTCGCCTAATGGCCTAATTAGTATGGACTAAAAGCTAAACTATCCTAAATTTGTGCTATGCAAAAAACCGCATGAAAAAAGACCTATTAAAGAAGAAAAAACATTTTTCGCAAACGTGTCGAAAATGGCCATTTTTGACAAAATAGCAAAGGGGGAATCAACGGAAAAATTTCAAAAATGGCCGATTTTTTGATCGAACTTCGGAAGGCTAAAAAAACAGGAAATACAAGTCGCCTGATGGCCTAATTAGTATGGATTGAAAGCTAAACTATCCTAGATTTGTGCTATGCAAAAAACCGCATGAAAAAAGACCTATTAGAAGAGAAATAACATTTTTCGCAAAAGTGTCGAAAATGGCCATTTTTGGCAAAGTAGGAAAGGGGGGACCAAAGAAAATTTTTCAAAAATGGCCGATTTTTTGATCGAACTTCGGAAGTCTAAAAAAATAGGAAATACAAGTCGCCTGATGGCCTAATTAGTATGGATTAAAAGCTAAACTATCCTAGATTTGTGCTATGCAAAAAACCGCATGAAAAAAGACCTATTAGAAGAGAAATAACATTTTTCGCAAAAGTGTCGAAAATGGCCATTTTTGGCAAAGTAGCAAAGGGGGGACCAAAGGAAATTTTTCAAAAATGGCCGATTTTTTGATCGAACTTCGGAAGGCTAAAAAAATAGGAAATACAAGTCGCCTGATGGCCTAATTAGTATGGATTGAAAGCTAATCTATCCTAGATTTGTGCTATGCAAAAAACCGCATGAAAAAAGACCTATTAGAAGAGAAATAACATTTTTCGCAAAAGTGTCGAAAATGGCCATTTTTGGCAAAGTAGCAAAGGGGGGACCAAAGGAAATTTTTCAAAAATGGCCGATTTTTTGATCGAACTTCGGAAGGCTAAAAAAATAGGAAATACAAGTCGCCTGATGGCCTAATTAGTATGGATTGAAAGCTAAACTATCCTAGATTTGTGCTATGCAAAAAACCGCATGAAAAAAGACCTATTAGAAGAGAAATAACGTTTTTCGCAAAAGTGTCGAAAATGGCCATTTTTGGCAAAGTAGCAAAGGGGGGACCAAAGGAAATTTTTCAAAAATGGCCGATTTTTTGATCGAACTTCGGAAGGCTAAAAAGATAGGAAATACAAGTCGCCTGATGGCCTAATTAGTATGGATTGAAAGCTAAACTATCCTAGATTTGTGCTATGCAAAAAGCCGCATGAAAAAAGACCTATTAGAAGAGAAATAACATTTTTCGCAAAAGTGTCGAAAATGGCCATTTTTGGCAAAGTGGCAAAGGGGGGACCAAAGGAAAATGTTCAAAAATGGCCGATTTCTTAGTCAAACTTCGGAAGGCTAAAAAAATAGGAAATACAAGTCGCCTGATGGCCTAATTAGTATGGATTGAAAGCTAAACTATCCTAAATTTGTGCTATGCAAAAAACCGCATGAAAAAAGACCTATTAGAAGAGAAATAACATTTTTCGCAAAAGTGTCGAAAATGGCCATTTTTGGCAAAGTAGCAAAGGGGGGACCAAAGGAAAATTTTCAAAAATGGCCGATTTTTTGATCGAACTTCGGAAGGCTAAAAAAATAGGAAATACAAGTCGCCTGATGGCCTAATTAGTATGGATTGAAAGCTAAACTATCCTAGATTTGTGCTATGCAAAAAACCGCATGAAAAAAGACCTATTAGAAAAGAAATAACATTTTTCGCAAAAGTGTCGAAAATGGCCATTTTTGGCAAAGTAGCAAAGGGGGGACCAAAGGAAAATTTTCAAAAATGGCCGATTTTTTGATCGAACTTCGGAAGGCTAAAAAAATAGGAAATACAAGTCGCCTGATGGCCTAATTAGTATGGATTGAAAGCTAAACTATCCTAGATTTGTGCTATGCCAAAAACCGCATGAAAAAAGACCTATTAGAAGAGAAATAACATTTTTCGCAAAAGTGTCGAAAATGGCCATTTTTCTCAAAGTAGCAAAGGGGGGACCAAAGGAAATTTTTCAAAAACGGCCGATTTTTTGGTTGAACTTCGGAAGGCTAAAAAAATAGGAAATACAAGTCGCCTGATGGCCTAATTAGTATGGATTGAAAGCTAAACTATCCTAGATTTCTGCTATGCTAAAAACCGCATGAAAAAAGACATCTTAGAAGAGAAATAACATTTTTCGCAAAAGTGTCGAAAAAGGCCATTTTTGGCAAAGTAGCAAAGGGGGGACCAAAGGAAAATTTTCAAAAATGGCCGATTTTTTGATCGAACTTCAAAAGGCTAAAAAAATAGGAAATACAAGTCGCCTGATGGCCTAATTAGTATGGATTAAAAGCTAAACTATCCTAGATTTGTGCTATGCAAAAAACCGCATGAAAAAAGACCTATTAGAAGAGAAACAACATTTTTCGCAAAAGTGTCGAAAATGGCCATTTTTGGCAAAGTAGCAAAGGGGGGACCAAAGGAAAATTTTCAAAAATGGCCGATTTTTTGATCGAACTTCGGAAGGCTAAAAAAATAGGAAATACAAGTCGCCTGATGGCCTAATTAGTATGGATTGAAAGCTAAATTATCCTAGATTTGTGCTATGCAAAAAACCGCATGAAAAAAGACCTATTAGAAGAGAAATAACATTTTTCGCAAAAGTGTCGAAAATGGCCATTTTTGGCAAAGTAGCAAAGGGGGGACCAAAGGAAATTTTTCAAAAATGGCCGATTTTTTGATCGAACTTCGGAAGGCTAAGAAAATAGGAAATACAAGTCGCCTGATGGCCTAATTAGTATGGATTGAAAGCTAAACTATCCTAGATTTGTGCTATGCAAAAAACCGCATGAAAAAAGACCTATTAGAAGAGAGATAACATTTTTCGCAAAAGTGTCGAAAATGGCCATTTTTGGCAAAGTAGCAAAGGGGGGACCAAAGGAAATTTTTCAAAAATGGCCGATTTTTTTGATCGAACTTCGGAAGGCTAAAAAAATAGGAAATACAAGTCGCCTGATGGCCTAATTAGTATGGATTGAAAGCTAAACTATCCTAGATTTGTGCTATGCAAAAAGCCGCATGAAAAAAGACCTATTAGAAGAGAAATAACATTTTTCGCAAAAGTGTCGAGAATGGCCATTTTTGGCCAAGTAGCAAAGGGGGGACCAAAGGAAAATTTTCAAAAATGGCCGATTTTTTGATCGAACTTTGGAAGGCTAAAAAAATAGGAAATACAAGTCGCCTGATGGCCTAATTAGTATGGATTGAAAGCTAAACTATCCTAGATTTGTGCTATGCAAAAAACCGCATGAAAAAAGACCTATTAGAAGAGAAATAACATTTTTCGCAAAAGTGTCGAAAATGGCCATTTTTGGCAAAGTAGCAAAGGGGGGACGAAAGGAAATTTTTCAAAAATGGCCGATTTTTTGATCGAACTTCGGAAGGCTAAGAAAATAGGAAATACAAGTCGCCTGATGGCCTAATTAGTATGGATTGAAAGCTAAACTATCCTAGATTTGTGCTATGCAAAAAACCGCATGAAAAAAGACCTATTAGAAGAGAGATAACATTTTTCGCAAAAGTGTCGAAAATGGCCATTTTTGGCAAAGTAGCAAAGGGGGGACCAAAGGAAATTTTTCAAAAATGGCCGATTTTTTGATCGAACTTCGGAAGGCTAAAAAAATAGGAAATACAAGTCGCCTGATGGCCTAATTAGTATGGATTGAAAGCTAAACTATCCTAGATTTGTGCTATGCAAAAAGCCGCATGAAAAAAGACCTATTAGAAGAGAAATAACATTTTTCGCAAAAGTGTCGAGAATGGCCATTTTTGGCAAAGTAGCAAAGGGGGGACCAAAGGAAATTTTTCCAAAAATGACTGATTTTTTGTTCGAACTTTGGAAGGCTAAAAAAATAGGAAATACAAGTCGCCTGATGGCCTAATTAGTATGGATTGAAAGCTAAACTATCCTAGATTTGTGCTATGCAAAAAACCGCATGAAAAAAGACCTATTAGAAGAGAAATAACATTTTTCGCAAAAGTGTCGAAAATGGCCATTTTTGGCAAAGTAGCAAAGGGGGGACCAAAGGAAATTTTTCAAAAATGGCCAATTTTTTGCTCCAACTTCGGAAGGCTAAGAAAATAGGAAATACAAGTCGCCTGATGGCCTAATTAGTATGGATTGAAAGCTAAACTATCCTAGATTTGTGCTATGCAAAAAACCGCATGAAAAAAGACCTATTAGAAGAGAGATAACATTTTTCGCAAAAGTGTCGAAAATGGCCATTTTTGGCAAAGTAGCAAAGGGGGGACCAAAGGAAATTTTTCAAAAATGGCCGATTTTTTGATCGAACTTCGGAAGGCTAAAAAAATAGGAAATACAAGTCGCCTGATGGCCTAATTAGTATGGATTGAAAGCTAAACTATCCTAGATTTGTGCTATGCAAAAAGCCGCATGAAAAAAGACCTATTAGAAGAGAAATAACATTTTTCGCAAAAGTGTCGAGAATGGCCATTTTTGGCAAAGTAGCAAAGGGGGGACCAAAGGAAATTTTTCAAAAATGGCCGATTTTTTGATCGAACTTTGGAAGGCTAAAAAAATAGGAAATACAAGTCGCCTGATGGCCTAATTAGTATGGATTGAAAGCTAAAACTATCCTAGATTTGTGCTATGCAAAAATCCGCATGAAAAAAGACCTATTAGAAGAGAAATAACATTTTTCGCAAAAAAGTGGAAAATGGCTATTTTTGGCAAAGAATCAAAGGGGGGAACAAAGGAAAATTTAAAAAAAAATAGCCGATTTTTTGATTGAAATTCGGAAGGCTAAAAAAAATAGGAAATACAAGTCGCCTGATGGCCTAATTAGTATGGATTGAAAGCTAAACTATCCTAGATTTGTGCTATGCAAAAAACCGCATGAAAAAAAAAGTAATAATTAGAAGAGAAATAACATTTTTTCGCAAAAAAGTGTTCGGAAATGGCCATTTTTGGCAAAGTAGCAAAGGGGGGACAAAAGGAAATTTTTCAAAAATGGCCGATTTTTTGATCGAACTTCGGAAGGCTAAAAAAATAGGAAATACAAGTCGCCTGATGGCCTAATTAGTATGGATTGAAAGCTAAACTATCCTAGATTTGTGCTATGCAAAAAACCGCATGAAAAAAGACCTATTAGAAGAGAAATAACATTTTTCGCAAAAGTGTCGAAAATGGCCATTTTTGGCAAAGTAGCAAAGGGGGGACCAAAGGAAATTTTTCAAAAATGGCCGATTTTTTGATCGAACTTCGGAAGGCTAAAAAAATAGGAAATACAAGTCGCCTGATGGCCTAATTAGTATGGATTGAAAGCTAAACTATCCTAGATTTGTGCTATGCAAAAAACCGCATGAAAAAAGACCTATTAGAAGAGAAATAACATTTTTCGCAAAAGTGTCGAAAATGGCCATTTTTGGCAAAGTAGCAAAGGGGGGACCAAAGGAAATTTTTCAAAAATGGCCGATTTTTTGATCGAACTTCGGAAGGCTAAAAAAATAGGAAATACAAGTCGCCTGATGGCCTAATTAGTATGGATTGAAAGCTAAACTATCCTAGATTTGTGCTATGCAAAAAACCGCATGAAAAAAGACCTATTAGAAGAGAAATAACATTTTTCGCAAAAGTGTCGAAAATGGCCATTTTTGGCAAAGTAGCAAAGGGGGGACCAAAGGAAACTTTTCAAAAATGGCCGATTTTTTGATCGAACTTCGGAAGGCTAAAAAAATAGGAAATACAAGTCGCCTGATGGCCTAATTAGTATGGATTGAAAGCTAAACTATCCTAGATTTGTGCTATGCAAAAAACCGCATGAAAAAAGACCTATTAGAAGAGAAATAACATTTTTCGCAAAAGTGTCGAAAATGGCCATTTTTGGCAAAGTAGCAAAGGGGGGACCAAAGGAAATTTTTCAAAAATGGCCGATTTTTTGATCGAACTTCGGAAGGCTAAAAAAATAGGAAATACAAGTCGCCTGATGGCCTAATTAGTATGGATTGAAAGCTAAACTATCCTAGATTTGTGCTATGCAAAAAACCGCATGAAAAAAGACCTATTAGAAGAGAAATAACATTTTTCGCAAAAGTGTCGAAAATGGCCATTTTTGGCAAAGTAGCAAAGGGGGGACCAAAGGAAATTTTTCAAAAATGGCCGATTTTTTGATCGAACTTCGGAAGGCTAAAAAAATAGGAAATACAAGTCGCCTGATGGCCTAATTAGTATGGATTGAAAGCTAAACTATCCTAGATTTGTGCTATGCAAAAAACCGCATGAAAAAAGACCTATTAGAAGAGAAATAACATTTTTCGCAAAAGTGTCGAAAATGGCCATTTTTGGCAAAGTAGCAAAGGGGGGACCAAAGGAAATTTTTCAAAAATGGCCGATTTTTTGATCGAACTTCGGAAGGCTAAAAAAATAGGAAATACAAGTCGCCTGATGGCCTAATTAGTATGGATTGAAAGCTAAACTATCCTAGATTTGTGCTATGCAAAAAACCGCATGAAAAAAGACCTATTAGAAGAGAAATAACATTTTTCGCAAAAGTGTCGAAAATGGCCATTTTTGGCAAAGTAGCAAAGGGGGGACCAAAGGAAATTTTTCAAAAATGGCCGATTTTTTGATCGAACTTCGGAAGGCTAAAAAAATAGGAAATACAAGTCGCCTGATGGCCTAATTAGTATGGATTGAAAGCTAAACTATCCTAGATTTGTGCTATGCAAAAAACCGCATGAAAAAAGACCTATTAGAAGAGAAATAACATTTTTCGCAAAAGTGTCGAAAATGGCCATTTTTGGCAAAGTAGCAAAGGGGGGACCAAAGGAAATTTTTCAAAAATGGCCGATTTTTTGATCGAACTTCGGAAGGCTAAAAAAATAGGAAATACAAGTCGCCTGATGGCCTAATTAGTATGGATTGAAAGCTAAACTATCCTAGATTTGTGCTATGCAAAAAACCGCATGAAAAAAGACCTATTAGAAGAGAAATAACATTTTTCGCAAAAGTGTCGAAAATGGCCATTTTTGGCAAAGTAGCAAAGGGGGGACCAAAGGAAATTTTTCAAAAATGGCCGATTTTTTGATCGAACTTCGGAAGGCTAAAAAAATAGGAAATACAAGTCGCCTGATGGCCTAATTAGTATGGATTGAAAGCTAAACTATCCTAGATTTGTGCTATGCAAAAAACCGCATGAAAAAAGACCTATTAGAAGAGAAATAACATTTTTCGCAAAAGTGTCGAAAATGGCCATTTTTGGCAAAGTAGCAAAGGGGGGACCAAAGGAAATTTTTCAAAAATGGCCGATTTTTTGATCGAACTTCGGAAGGCTAAAAAAATAGGAAATACAAGTCGCCTGATGGCCTAATTAGTATGGATTGAAAGCTAAACTATCCTAGATTTGTGCTATGCAAAAAACCGCATGAAAAAAGACCTATTAGAAGAGAAATAACATTTTTCGCAAAAGTGTCGAAAATGGCCATTTTTGGCAAAGTAGCAAAGGGGGGACCAAAGGAAATTTTTCAAAAATGGCCGATTTTTTGATCGAACTTCGGAAGGCTAAAAAAATAGGAAATACAAGTCGCCTGATGGCCTAATTAGTATGGATTGAAAGCTAAACTATCCTAGATTTGTGCTATGCAAAAAACCGCATGAAAAAAGACCTATTAGAAGAGAAATAACATTTTTCGCAAAAGTGTCGAAAATGGCCATTTTTGGCAAAGTAGCAAAGGGGGGACCAAAGGAAATTTTTCAAAAATGGCCGATTTTTTGATCGAACTTCGGAAGGCTAAAAAAATAGGAAATACAAGTCGCCTGATGGCCTAATTAGTATGGATTGAAAGCTAAACTATCCTAGATTTGTGCTATGCAAAAAACCGCATGAAAAAAGACCTATTAGAAGAGAAATAACATTTTTCGCAAAAGTGTCGAAAATGGCCATTTTTGGCAAAGTAGCAAAGGGGGGACCAAAGGAAATTTTTCAAAAATGGCCGATTTTTTGATCGAACTTCGGAAGGCTAAAAAAATAGGAAATACAAGTCGCCTGATGGCCTAATTAGTATGGATTGAAAGCTAAACTATCCTAGATTTGTGCTATGCAAAAAACCGCATGAAAAAAGACCTATTAGAAGAGAAATAACATTTTTCGCAAAAGTGTCGAAAATGGCCATTTTTGGCAAAGTAGCAAAGGGGGGACCAAAGGAAATTTTTCAAAAATGGCCGATTTTTTGATCGAACTTCGGAAGGCTAAAAAAATAGGAAATACAAGTCGCCTGATGGCCTAATTAGTATGGATTGAAAGCTAAACTATCCTAGATTTGTGCTATGCAAAAAACCGCATGAAAAAAGACCTATTAGAAGAGAAATAACATTTTTCGCAAAAGTGTCGAAAATGGCCATTTTTGGCAAAGTAGCAAAGGGGGGACCAAAGGAAATTTTTCAAAAATGGCCGATTTTTTGATCGAACTTCGGAAGGCTAAAAAAATAGGAAATACAAGTCGCCTGATGGCCTAATTAGTATGGATTGAAAGCTAAACTATCCTAGATTTGTGCTATGCAAAAAACCGCATGAAAAAAGACCTATTAGAAGAGAAATAACATTTTTCGCAAAAGTGTCGAAAATGGCCATTTTTGGCAAAGTAGCAAAGGGGGGACCAAAGGAAATTTTTCAAAAATGGCCGATTTTTTGATCGAACTTCGGAAGGCTAAAAAAATAGGAAATACAAGTCGCCTGATGGCCTAATTAGTATGGATTGAAAGCTAAACTATCCTAGATTTGTGCTATGCAAAAAACCGCATGAAAAAAGACCTATTAGAAGAGAAATAACATTTTTCGCAAAAGTGTCGAAAATGGCCATTTTTGGCAAAGTAGCAAAGGGGGGACCAAAGGAAATTTTTCAAAAATGGCCGATTTTTTGATCGAACTTCGGAAGGCTAAAAAAATAGGAAATACAAGTCGCCTGATGGCCTAATTAGTATGGATTGAAAGCTAAACTATCCTAGATTTGTGCTATGCAAAAAACCGCATGAAAAAAGACCTATTAGAAGAGAAATAACATTTTTCGCAAAAGTGTCGAAAATGGCCATTTTTGGCAAAGTAGCAAAGGGGGGACCAAAGGAAATTTTTCAAAAATGGCCGATTTTTTGATCGAACTTCGGAAGGCTAAAAAAATAGGAAATACAAGTCGCCTGATGGCCTAATTAGTATGGATTGAAAGCTAAACTATCCTAGATTTGTGCTATGCAAAAAACCGCATGAAAAAAGACCTATTAGAAGAGAAATAACATTTTTCGCAAAAGTGTCGAAAATGGCCATTTTTGGCAAAGTAGCAAAGGGGGGACCAAAGGAAATTTTTCAAAAATGGCCGATTTTTTGATCGAACTTCGGAAGGCTAAAAAAATAGGAAATACAAGTCGCCTGATGGCCTAATTAGTATGGATTGAAAGCTAAACTATCCTAGATTTGTGCTATGCAAAAAACCGCATGAAAAAAGACCTATTAGAAGAGAAATAACATTTTTCGCAAAAGTGTCGAAAATGGCCATTTTTGGCAAAGTAGCAAAGGGGGGACCAAAGGAAATTTTTCAAAAATGGCCGATTTTTTGATCGAACTTCGGAAGGCTAAAAAAATAGGAAATACAAGTCGCCTGATGGCCTAATTAGTATGGATTGAAAGCTAAACTATCCTAGATTTGTGCTATGCAAAAAACCGCATGAAAAAAGACCTATTAGAAGAGAAATAACATTTTTCGCAAAAGTGTCGAAAATGGCCATTTTTGGCAAAGTAGCAAAGGGGGGACCAAAGGAAATTTTTCAAAAATGGCCGATTTTTTGATCGAACTTCGGAAGGCTAAAAAAATAGGAAATACAAGTCGCCTGATGGCCTAATTAGTATGGATTGAAAGCTAAACTATCCTAGATTTGTGCTATGCAAAAAACCGCATGAAAAAAGACCTATTAGAAGAGAAATAACATTTTTCGCAAAAGTGTCGAAAATGGCCATTTTTGGCAAAGTAGCAAAGGGGGGACCAAAGGAAATTTTTCAAAAATGGCCGATTTTTTGATCGAACTTCGGAAGGCTAAAAAAATAGGAAATACAAGTCGCCTGATGGCCTAATTAGTATGGATTGAAAGCTAAACTATCCTAGATTTGTGCTATGCAAAAAACCGCATGAAAAAAGACCTATTAGAAGAGAAATAACATTTTTCGCAAAAGTGTCGAAAATGGCCATTTTTGGCAAAGTAGCAAAGGGGGGACCAAAGGAAATTTTTCAAAAATGGCCGATTTTTTGATCGAACTTCGGAAGGCTAAAAAAATAGGAAATACAAGTCGCCTGATGGCCTAATTAGTATGGATTGAAAGCTAAACTATCCTAGATTTGTGCTATGCAAAAAACCGCATGAAAAAAGACCTATTAGAAGAGAAATAACATTTTTCGCAAAAGTGTCGAAAATGGCCATTTTTGGCAAAGTAGCAAAGGGGGGACCAAAGGAAATTTTTCAAAAATGGCCGATTTTTTGATCGAACTTCGGAAGGCTAAAAAAATAGGAAATACAAGTCGCCTGATGGCCTAATTAGTATGGATTGAAAGCTAAACTATCCTAGATTTGTGCTATGCAAAAAACCGCATGAAAAAAGACCTATTAGAAGAGAAATAACATTTTTCGCAAAAGTGTCGAAAATGGCCATTTTTGGCAAAGTAGCAAAGGGGGGACCAAAGGAAATTTTTCAAAAATGGCCGATTTTTTGATCGAACTTCGGAAGGCTAAAAAAATAGGAAATACAAGTCGCCTGATGGCCTAATTAGTATGGATTGAAAGCTAAACTATCCTAGATTTGTGCTATGCAAAAAACCGCATGAAAAAAGACCTATTAGAAGAGAAATAACATTTTTCGCAAAAGTGTCGAAAATGGCCATTTTTGGCAAAGTAGCAAAGGGGGGACCAAAGGAAATTTTTCAAAAATGGCCGATTTTTTGATCGAACTTCGGAAGGCTAAAAAAATAGGAAATACAAGTCGCCTGATGGCCTAATTAGTATGGATTGAAAGCTAAACTATCCTAGATTTGTGCTATGCAAAAAACCGCATGAAAAAAGACCTATTAGAAGAGAAATAACATTTTTCGCAAAAGTGTCGAAAATGGCCATTTTTGGCAAAGTAGCAAAGGGGGGACCAAAGGAAATTTTTCAAAAATGGCCGATTTTTTGATCGAACTTCGGAAGGCTAAAAAAATAGGAAATACAAGTCGCCTGATGGCCTAATTAGTATGGATTGAAAGCTAAACTATCCTAGATTTGTGCTATGCAAAAAACCGCATGAAAAAAGACCTATTAGAAGAGAAATAACATTTTTCGCAAAAGTGTCGAAAATGGCCATTTTTGGCAAAGTAGCAAAGGGGGGACCAAAGGAAATTTTTCAAAAATGGCCGATTTTTTGATCGAACTTCGGAAGGCTAAAAAAATAGGAAATACAAGTCGCCTGATGGCCTAATTAGTATGGATTGAAAGCTAAACTATCCTAGATTTGTGCTATGCAAAAAACCGCATGAAAAAAGACCTATTAGAAGAGAAATAACATTTTTCGCAAAAGTGTCGAAAATGGCCATTTTTGGCAAAGTAGCAAAGGGGGGACCAAAGGAAATTTTTCAAAAATGGCCGATTTTTTGATCGAACTTCGGAAGGCTAAAAAAATAGGAAATACAAGTCGCCTGATGGCCTAATTAGTATGGATTGAAAGCTAAACTATCCTAGATTTGTGCTATGCAAAAAACCGCATGAAAAAAGACCTATTAGAAGAGAAATAACATTTTTCGCAAAAGTGTCGAAAATGGCCATTTTTGGCAAAGTAGCAAAGGGGGGACCAAAGGAAATTTTTCAAAAATGGCCGATTTTTTGATCGAACTTCGGAAGGCTAAAAAAATAGGAAATACAAGTCGCCTGATGGCCTAATTAGTATGGATTGAAAGCTAAACTATCCTAGATTTGTGCTATGCAAAAAACCGCATGAAAAAAGACCTATTAGAAGAGAAATAACATTTTTCGCAAAAGTGTCGAAAATGGCCATTTTTGGCAAAGTAGCAAAGGGGGGACCAAAGGAAATTTTTCAAAAATGGCCGATTTTTTGATCGAACTTCGGAAGGCTAAAAAAATAGGAAATACAAGTCGCCTGATGGCCTAATTAGTATGGATTGAAAGCTAAACTATCCTAGATTTGTGCTATGCAAAAAACCGCATGAAAAAAGACCTATTAGAAGAGAAATAACATTTTTCGCAAAAGTGTCGAAAATGGCCATTTTTGGCAAAGTAGCAAAGGGGGGACCAAAGGAAATTTTTCAAAAATGGCCGATTTTTTGATCGAACTTCGGAAGGCTAAAAAAATAGGAAATACAAGTCGCCTGATGGCCTAATTAGTATGGATTGAAAGCTAAACTATCCTAGATTTGTGCTATGCAAAAAACCGCATGAAAAAAGACCTATTAGAAGAGAAATAACATTTTTCGCAAAAGTGTCGAAAATGGCCATTTTTGGCAAAGTAGCAAAGGGGGGACCAAAGGAAATTTTTCAAAAATGGCCGATTTTTTGATCGAACTTCGGAAGGCTAAAAAAATAGGAAATACAAGTCGCCTGATGGCCTAATTAGTATGGATTGAAAGCTAAACTATCCTAGATTTGTGCTATGCAAAAAACCGCATGAAAAAAGACCTATTAGAAGAGAAATAACATTTTTCGCAAAAGTGTCGAAAATGGCCATTTTTGGCAAAGTAGCAAAGGGGGGACCAAAGGAAATTTTTCAAAAATGGCCGATTTTTTGATCGAACTTCGGAAGGCTAAAAAAATAGGAAATACAAGTCGCCTGATGGCCTAATTAGTATGGATTGAAAGCTAAACTATCCTAGATTTGTGCTATGCAAAAAACCGCATGAAAAAAGACCTATTAGAAGAGAAATAACATTTTTCGCAAAAGTGTCGAAAATGGCCATTTTTGGCAAAGTAGCAAAGGGGGGACCAAAGGAAATTTTTCAAAAATGGCCGATTTTTTGATCGAACTTCGGAAGGCTAAAAAAATAGGAAATACAAGTCGCCTGATGGCCTAATTAGTATGGATTGAAAGCTAAACTATCCTAGATTTGTGCTATGCAAAAAACCGCATGAAAAAAGACCTATTAGAAGAGAAATAACATTTTTCGCAAAAGTGTCGAAAATGGCCATTTTTGGCAAAGTAGCAAAGGGGGGACCAAAGGAAATTTTCAAAAATGGCCGATTTTTTGATCGAACTTCGGAAGGCTAAAAAAATAGGAAATACAAGTCGCCTGATGGCCTAATTAGTATGGATTGAAAGCTAAACTATCCTAGATTTGTGCTATGCAAAAAACCGCATGAAAAAAGACCTATTAGAAGAGAAATAACATTTTTCGCAAAAGTGTCGAAAATGGCCATTTTTGGCAAAGTAGCAAAGGGGGGACCAAAGGAAATTTTTCAAAAATGGCCGATTTTTTGATCGAACTTCGGAAGGCTAAAAAAATAGGAAATACAAGTCGCCTGATGGCCTAATTAGTATGGATTGAAAGCTAAACTATCCTAGATTTGTGCTATGCAAAAAACCGCATGAAAAAAGACCTATTAGAAGAGAAATAACATTTTTCGCAAAAGTGTCGAAAATGGCCATTTTTGGCAAAGTAGCAAAGGGGGGACCAAAGGAAATTTTTCAAAAATGGCCGATTTTTTGATCGAACTTCGGAAGGCTAAAAAAATAGGAAATACAAGTCGCCTGATGGCCTAATTAGTATGGATTGAAAGCTAAACTATCCTAGATTTGTGCTATGCAAAAAACCGCATGAAAAAAGACCTATTAGAAGAGAAATAACATTTTTCGCAAAAGTGTCGAAAATGGCCATTTTTGGCAAAGTAGCAAAGGGGGGACCAAAGGAAATTTTTCAAAAATGGCCGATTTTTTGATCGAACTTCGGAAGGCTAAAAAAATAGGAAATACAAGTCGCCTGATGGCCTAATTAGTATGGATTGAAAGCTAAACTATCCTAGATTTGTGCTATGCAAAAAACCGCATGAAAAAAGACCTATTAGAAGAGAAATAACATTTTTCGCAAAAGTGTCGAAAATGGCCATTTTTGGCAAAGTAGCAAAGGGGGGACCAAAGGAAATTTTTCAAAAATGGCCGATTTTTTGATCGAACTTCGGAAGGCTAAAAAAATAGGAAATACAAGTCGCCTGATGGCCTAATTAGTATGGATTGAAAGCTAAACTATCCTAGATTTGTGCTATGCAAAAAACCGCATGAAAAAAGACCTATTAGAAGAGAAATAACATTTTTCGCAAAAGTGTCGAAAATGGCCATTTTTGGCAAAGTAGCAAAGGGGGGACCAAAGGAAATTTTTCAAAAATGGCCGATTTTTTGATCGAACTTCGGAAGGCTAAAAAAATAGGAAATACAAGTCGCCTGATGGCCTAATTAGTATGGATTGAAAGCTAAACTATCCTAGATTTGTGCTATGCAAAAAACCGCATGAAAAAAGACCTATTAGAAGAGAAATAACATTTTTCGCAAAAGTGTCGAAAATGGCCATTTTTGGCAAAGTAGCAAAGGGGGGACCAAAGGAAATTTTTCAAAAATGGCCGATTTTTTGATCGAACTTCGGAAGGCTAAAAAAATAGGAAATACAAGTCGCCTGATGGCCTAATTAGTATGGATTGAAAGCTAAACTATCCTAGATTTGTGCTATGCAAAAAACCGCATGAAAAAAGACCTATTAGAAGAGAAATAACATTTTTCGCAAAAGTGTCGAAAATGGCCATTTTTGGCAAAGTAGCAAAGGGGGGACCAAAGGAAATTTTTCAAAAATGGCCGATTTTTTGATCGAACTTCGGAAGGCTAAAAAAATAGGAAATACAAGTCGCCTGATGGCCTAATTAGTATGGATTGAAAGCTAAACTATCCTAGATTTGTGCTATGCAAAAAACCGCATGAAAAAAGACCTATTAGAAGAGAAATAACATTTTTCGCAAAAGTGTCGAAAATGGCCATTTTTGGCAAAGTAGCAAAGGGGGGACCAAAGGAAATTTTTCAAAAATGGCCGATTTTTTGATCGAACTTCGGAAGGCTAAAAAAATAGGAAATACAAGTCGCCTGATGGCCTAATTAGTATGGATTGAAAGCTAAACTATCCTAGATTTGTGCTATGCAAAAAACCGCATGAAAAAAGACCTATTAGAAGAGAAATAACATTTTTCGCAAAAGTGTCGAAAATGGCCATTTTTGGCAAAGTAGCAAAGGGGGGACCAAAGGAAATTTTTCAAAAATGGCCGATTTTTTGATCGAACTTCGGAAGGCTAAAAAAATAGGAAATACAAGTCGCCTGATGGCCTAATTAGTATGGATTGAAAGCTAAACTATCCTAGATTTGTGCTATGCAAAAAACCGCATGAAAAAAGACCTATTAGAAGAGAAATAACATTTTTCGCAAAAGTGTCGAAAATGGCCATTTTTGGCAAAGTAGCAAAGGGGGGACCAAAGGAAATTTTTCAAAAATGGCCGATTTTTTGATCGAACTTCGGAAGGCTAAAAAAATAGGAAATACAAGTCGCCTGATGGCCTAATTAGTATGGATTGAAAGCTAAACTATCCTAGATTTGTGCTATGCAAAAAACCGCATGAAAAAAGACCTATTAGAAGAGAAATAACATTTTTCGCAAAAGTGTCGAAAATGGCCATTTTTGGCAAAGTAGCAAAGGGGGGACCAAAGGAAATTTTTCAAAAATGGCCGATTTTTTGATCGAACTTCGGAAGGCTAAAAAAATAGGAAATACAAGTCGCCTGATGGCCTAATTAGTATGGATTGAAAGCTAAACTATCCTAGATTTGTGCTATGCAAAAAACCGCATGAAAAAAGACCTATTAGAAGAGAAATAACATTTTTCGCAAAAGTGTCGAAAATGGCCATTTTTGGCAAAGTAGCAAAGGGGGGACCAAAGGAAATTTTTCAAAAATGGCCGATTTTTTGATCGAACTTCGGAAGGCTAAAAAAATAGGAAATACAAGTCGCCTGATGGCCTAATTAGTATGGATTGAAAGCTAAACTATCCTAGATTTGTGCTATGCAAAAAACCGCATGAAAAAAGACCTATTAGAAGAGAAATAACATTTTTCGCAAAAGTGTCGAAAATGGCCATTTTTGGCAAAGTAGCAAAGGGGGGACCAAAGGAAATTTTTCAAAAATGGCCGATTTTTTGATCGAACTTCGGAAGGCTAAAAAAATAGGAAATACAAGTCGCCTGATGGCCTAATTAGTATGGATTGAAAGCTAAACTATCCTAGATTTGTGCTATGCAAAAAACCGCATGAAAAAAGACCTATTAGAAGAGAAATAACATTTTTCGCAAAAGTGTCGAAAATGGCCATTTTTGGCAAAGTAGCAAAGGGGGGACCAAAGGAAATTTTTCAAAAATGGCCGATTTTTTGATCGAACTTCGGAAGGCTAAAAAAATAGGAAATACAAGTCGCCTGATGGCCTAATTAGTATGGATTGAAAGCTAAACTATCCTAGATTTGTGCTATGCAAAAAACCGCATGAAAAAAGACCTATTAGAAGAGAAATAACATTTTTCGCAAAAGTGTCGAAAATGGCCATTTTTGGCAAAGTAGCAAAGGGGGGACCAAAGGAAATTTTTCAAAAATGGCCGATTTTTTGATCGAACTTCGGAAGGCTAAAAAAATAGGAAATACAAGTCGCCTGATGGCCTAATTAGTATGGATTGAAAGCTAAACTATCCTAGATTTGTGCTATGCAAAAAACCGCATGAAAAAAGACCTATTAGAAGAGAAATAACATTTTTCGCAAAAGTGTCGAAAATGGCCATTTTTGGCAAAGTAGCAAAGGGGGGACCAAAGGAAATTTTTCAAAAATGGCCGATTTTTTGATCGAACTTCGGAAGGCTAAAAAAATAGGAAATACAAGTCGCCTGATGGCCTAATTAGTATGGATTGAAAGCTAAACTATCCTAGATTTGTGCTATGCAAAAAACCGCATGAAAAAAGACCTATTAGAAGAGAAATAACATTTTTCGCAAAAGTGTCGAAAATGGCCATTTTTGGCAAAGTAGCAAAGGGGGGACCAAAGGAAAATTTTCAAAAATGGCCGATTTTTTGATCGAACTTCGGAAGGCTAAAAAAATAGGAAATACAAGTCGCCTGATGGCCTAATTAGTATGGATTGAAAGCTAAACTATCCTAGATTTGTGCTATGCAAAAAACCGCATGAAAAAAGACCTATTAGAAGAGAAATAACATTTTTCGCAAAAGTGTCGAAAATGGCCATTTTTGGCAAAGTAGCAAAGGGGGGACCAAAGGAAAATTTTCAAAAATGGCCGATTTTTTGATCGAACTTCGGAAGGCTAAAAAAATAGGAAATACAAGTCGCCTGATGGCCTAATTAGTATGGATTGAAAGCTAAACTATCCTAGATTTGTGCTATGCAAAAAACCGCATGAAAAAAGACCTATTAGAAGAGAAATAACATTTTTCGCAAAAGTGTCGAAAATGGCCATTTTTGGCAAAGTAGCAAAGGGGGGACCAAAGGAAATTTTTCAAAAATGGCCGATTTTTTGATCGAACTTCGGAAGGCTAAAAAAATAGGAAATACAAGTCGCCTGATGGCCTAATTAGTATGGATTGAAAGCTAAACTATCCTAGATTTGTGCTATGCAAAAAACCGCATGAAAAAAGACCTATTAGAAGAGAAATAACATTTTTCGCAAAAGTGTCGAAAATGGCCATTTTTGGCAAAGTAGCAAAGGGGGGACCAAAGGAAATTTTTCAAAAATGGCCGATTTTTTGATCGAACTTCGGAAGGCTAAAAAAATAGGAAATACAAGTCGCCTGATGGCCTAATTAGTATGGATTGAAAGCTAAACTATCCTAGATTTGTGCTATGCAAAAAACCGCATGAAAAAAGACCTATTAGAAGAGAAATAACATTTTTCGCAAAAGTGTCGAAAATGGCCATTTTTGGCAAAGTAGCAAAGGGGGGACCAAAGGAAATTTTTCAAAAATGGCCGATTTTTTGATCGAACTTCGGAAGGCTAAAAAAATAGGAAATACAAGTCGCCTGATGGCCTAATTAGTATGGATTGAAAGCTAAACTATCCTAGATTTGTGCTATGCAAAAAACCGCATGAAAAAAGACCTATTAGAAGAGAAATAACATTTTTCGCAAAAGTGTCGAAAATGGCCATTTTTGGCAAAGTAGCAAAGGGGGGACCAAAGGAAATTTTTCAAAAATGGCCGATTTTTTGATCGAACTTCGGAAGGCTAAAAAAATAGGAAATACAAGTCGCCTGATGGCCTAATTAGTATGGATTGAAAGCTAAACTATCCTAGATTTGTGCTATGCAAAAAACCGCATGAAAAAAGACCTATTAGAAGAGAAATAACATTTTTCGCAAAAGTGTCGAAAATGGCCATTTTTGGCAAAGTAGCAAAGGGGGGACCAAAGGAAATTTTTCAAAAATGGCCGATTTTTTGATCGAACTTCGGAAGGCTAAAAAAATAGGAAATACAAGTCGCCTGATGGCCTAATTAGTATGGATTGAAAGCTAAACTATCCTA
Source organism: Montipora capricornis (assembly GCF_036669925.1). NCBI lineage: Eukaryota > Metazoa > Cnidaria > Anthozoa > Scleractinia > Acroporidae > Montipora > Montipora capricornis. The sequence goes on along the minus strand of NC_090891.1, from coordinate 20,679,224 downwards.
GATTTGTGCTATGCAAAAAACCGCATGAAAAAAGACCTATTAGAAGAGAAATAACATTTTTCGCAAAAGTGTCGAAAATGGCCATTTTTGGCAAAGTAGCAAAGGGGGGACCAAAGGAAATTTTTCAAAAATGGCCGATTTTTTGATCGAACTTCGGAAGGCTAAAAAAATAGGAAATACAAGTCGCCTGATGGCCTAATTAGTATGGATTGAAAGCTAAACTATCCTAGATTTGTGCTATGCAAAAAACCGCATGAAAAAAGACCTATTAGAAGAGAAATAACATTTTTCGCAAAAGTGTCGAAAATGGCCATTTTTGGCAAAGTAGCAAAGGGGGGACCAAAGGAAATTTTTCAAAAATGGCCGATTTTTTGATCGAACTTCGGAAGGCTAAAAAAATAGGAAATACAAGTCGCCTGATGGCCTAATTAGTATGGATTGAAAGCTAAACTATCCTAGATTTGTGCTATGCAAAAAACCGCATGAAAAAAGACCTATTAGAAGAGAAATAACATTTTTCGCAAAAGTGTCGAAAATGGCCATTTTTGGCAAAGTAGCAAAGGGGGGACCAAAGGAAATTTTTCAAAAATGGCCGATTTTTTGATCGAACTTCGGAAGGCTAAAAAAATAGGAAATACAAGTCGCCTGATGGCCTAATTAGTATGGATTGAAAGCTAAACTATCCTAGATTTGTGCTATGCAAAAAACCGCATGAAAAAAGACCTATTAGAAGAGAAATAACATTTTTCGCAAAAGTGTCGAAAATGGCCATTTTTGGCAAAGTAGCAAAGGGGGGACCAAAGGAAATTTTTCAAAAATGGCCGATTTTTTGATCGAACTTCGGAAGGCTAAAAAAATAGGAAATACAAGTCGCCTGATGGCCTAATTAGTATGGATTGAAAGCTAAACTATCCTAGATTTGTGCTATGCAAAAAACCGCATGAAAAAAGACCTATTAGAAGAGAAATAACATTTTTCGCAAAAGTGTCGAAAATGGCCATTTTTGGCAAAGTAGCAAAGGGGGGACCAAAGGAAATTTTTCAAAAATGGCCGATTTTTTGATCGAACTTCGGAAGGCTAAAAAAATAGGAAATACAAGTCGCCTGATGGCCTAATTAGTATGGATTGAAAGCTAAACTATCCTAGATTTGTGCTATGCAAAAAACCGCATGAAAAAAGACCTATTAGAAGAGAAATAACATTTTTCGCAAAAGTGTCGAAAATGGCCATTTTTGGCAAAGTAGCAAAGGGGGGACCAAAGGAAATTTTTCAAAAATGGCCGATTTTTTGATCGAACTTCGGAAGGCTAAAAAAATAGGAAATACAAGTCGCCTGATGGCCTAATTAGTATGGATTGAAAGCTAAACTATCCTAGATTTGTGCTATGCAAAAAACCGCATGAAAAAAGACCTATTAGAAGAGAAATAACATTTTTCGCAAAAGTGTCGAAAATGGCCATTTTTGGCAAAGTAGCAAAGGGGGGACCAAAGGAAATTTTTCAAAAATGGCCGATTTTTTGATCGAACTTCGGAAGGCTAAAAAAATAGGAAATACAAGTCGCCTGATGGCCTAATTAGTATGGATTGAAAGCTAAACTATCCTAGATTTGTGCTATGCAAAAAACCGCATGAAAAAAGACCTATTAGAAGAGAAATAACATTTTTCGCAAAAGTGTCGAAAATGGCCATTTTTGGCAAAGTAGCAAAGGGGGGACCAAAGGAAATTTTCAAAAATGGCCGATTTTTTGATCGAACTTCGGAAGGCTAAAAAAATAGGAAATACAAGTCGCCTGATGGCCTAATTAGTATGGATTGAAAGCTAAACTATCCTAGATTTGTGCTATGCAAAAAACCGCATGAAAAAAGACCTATTAGAAGAGAAATAACATTTTTCGCAAAAGTGTCGAAAATGGCCATTTTTGGCAAAGTAGCAAAGGGGGGACCAAAGGAAATTTTTCAAAAATGGCCGATTTTTTGATCGAACTTCGGAAGGCTAAAAAAATAGGAAATACAAGTCGCCTGATGGCCTAATTAGTATGGATTGAAAGCTAAACTATCCTAGATTTGTGCTATGCAAAAAACCGCATGAAAAAAGACCTATTAGAAGAGAAATAACATTTTTCGCAAAAGTGTCGAAAATGGCCATTTTTGGCAAAGTAGCAAAGGGGGGACCAAAGGAAATTTTCAAAAATGGCCGATTTTTTGATCGAACTTCGGAAGGCTAAAAAAATAGGAAATACAAGTCGCCTGATGGCCTAATTAGTATGGATTGAAAGCTAAACTATCCTAGATTTGTGCTATGCAAAAAACCGCATGAAAAAAGACCTATTAGAAGAGAAATAACATTTTTCGCAAAAGTGTCGAAAATGGCCATTTTTGGCAAAGTAGCAAAGGGGGGACCAAAGGAAATTTTTCAAAAATGGCCGATTTTTTGATCGAACTTCGGAAGGCTAAAAAAATAGGAAATACAAGTCGCCTGATGGCCTAATTAGTATGGATTGAAAGCTAAACTATCCTAGATTTGTGCTATGCAAAAAACCGCATGAAAAAAGACCTATTAGAAGAGAAATAACATTTTTCGCAAAAGTGTCGAAAATGGCCATTTTTGGCAAAGTAGCAAAGGGGGGACCAAAGGAAATTTTTCAAAAATGGCCGATTTTTTGATCGAACTTCGGAAGGCTAAAAAAATAGGAAATACAAGTCGCCTGATGGCCTAATTAGTATGGATTGAAAGCTAAACTATCCTAGATTTGTGCTATGCAAAAAACCGCATGAAAAAAGACCTATTAGAAGAGAAATAACATTTTTCGCAAAAGTGTCGAAAATGGCCATTTTTGGCAAAGTAGCAAAGGGGGGACCAAAGGAAATTTTTCAAAAATGGCCGATTTTTTGATCGAACTTCGGAAGGCTAAAAAAATAGGAAATACAAGTCGCCTGATGGCCTAATTAGTATGGATTGAAAGCTAAACTATCCTAGATTTGTGCTATGCAAAAAACCGCATGAAAAAAGACCTATTAGAAGAGAAATAACATTTTTCGCAAAAGTGTCGAAAATGGCCATTTTTGGCAAAGTAGCAAAGGGGGGACCAAAGGAAATTTTTCAAAAATGGCCGATTTTTTGATCGAACTTCGGAAGGCTAAAAAAATAGGAAATACAAGTCGCCTGATGGCCTAATTAGTATGGATTGAAAGCTAAACTATCCTAGATTTGTGCTATGCAAAAAACCGCATGAAAAAAGACCTATTAGAAGAGAAATAACATTTTTCGCAAAAGTGTCGAAAATGGCCATTTTTGGCAAAGTAGCAAAGGGGGGACCAAAGGAAATTTTTCAAAAATGGCCGATTTTTTGATCGAACTTCGGAAGGCTAAAAAAATAGGAAATACAAGTCGCCTGATGGCCTAATTAGTATGGATTGAAAGCTAAACTATCCTAGATTTGTGCTATGCAAAAAACCGCATGAAAAAAGACCTATTAGAAGAGAAATAACATTTTTCGCAAAAGTGTCGAAAATGGCCATTTTTGGCAAAGTAGCAAAGGGGGGACCAAAGGAAATTTTTCAAAAATGGCCGATTTTTTGATCGAACTTCGGAAGGCTAAAAAAATAGGAAATACAAGTCGCCTGATGGCCTAATTAGTATGGATTGAAAGCTAAACTATCCTAGATTTGTGCTATGCAAAAAACCGCATGAAAAAAGACCTATTAGAAGAGAAATAACATTTTTCGCAAAAGTGTCGAAAATGGCCATTTTTGGCAAAGTAGCAAAGGGGGGACCAAAGGAAATTTTTCAAAAATGGCCGATTTTTTGATCGAACTTCGGAAGGCTAAAAAAATAGGAAATACAAGTCGCCTGATGGCCTAATTAGTATGGATTGAAAGCTAAACTATCCTAGATTTGTGCTATGCAAAAAACCGCATGAAAAAAGACCTATTAGAAGAGAAATAACATTTTTCGCAAAAGTGTCGAAAATGGCCATTTTTGGCAAAGTAGCAAAGGGGGGACCAAAGGAAATTTTTCAAAAATGGCCGATTTTTTGATCGAACTTCGGAAGGCTAAAAAAATAGGAAATACAAGTCGCCTGATGGCCTAATTAGTATGGATTGAAAGCTAAACTATCCTAGATTTGTGCTATGCAAAAAACCGCATGAAAAAAGACCTATTAGAAGAGAAATAACATTTTTCGCAAAAGTGTCGAAAATGGCCATTTTTGGCAAAGTAGCAAAGGGGGGACCAAAGGAAATTTTTCAAAAATGGCCGATTTTTTGATCGAACTTCGGAAGGCTAAAAAAATAGGAAATACAAGTCGCCTGATGGCCTAATTAGTATGGATTGAAAGCTAAACTATCCTAGATTTGTGCTATGCAAAAAACCGCATGAAAAAAGACCTATTAGAAGAGAAATAACATTTTTCGCAAAAGTGTCGAAAATGGCCATTTTTGGCAAAGTAGCAAAGGGGGGACCAAAGGAAATTTTTCAAAAATGGCCGATTTTTTGATCGAACTTCGGAAGGCTAAAAAAATAGGAAATACAAGTCGCCTGATGGCCTAATTAGTATGGATTGAAAGCTAAACTATCCTAGATTTGTGCTATGCAAAAAACCGCATGAAAAAAGACCTATTAGAAGAGAAATAACATTTTTCGCAAAAGTGTCGAAAATGGCCATTTTTGGCAAAGTAGCAAAGGGGGGACCAAAGGAAATTTTTCAAAAATGGCCGATTTTTTGATCGAACTTCGGAAGGCTAAAAAAATAGGAAATACAAGTCGCCTGATGGCCTAATTAGTATGGATTGAAAGCTAAACTATCCTAGATTTGTGCTATGCAAAAAACCGCATGAAAAAAGACCTATTAGAAGAGAAATAACATTTTTCGCAAAAGTGTCGAAAATGGCCATTTTTGGCAAAGTAGCAAAGGGGGGACCAAAGGAAATTTTCAAAAATGGCCGATTTTTTGATCGAACTTCGGAAGGCTAAAAAAATAGGAAATACAAGTCGCCTGATGGCCTAATTAGTATGGATTGAAAGCTAAACTATCCTAGATTTGTGCTATGCAAAAAACCGCATGAAAAAAGACCTATTAGAAGAGAAATAACATTTTTCGCAAAAGTGTCGAAAATGGCCATTTTTGGCAAAGTAGCAAAGGGGGGACCAAAGGAAATTTTTCAAAAATGGCCGATTTTTTGATCGAACTTCGGAAGGCTAAAAAAATAGGAAATACAAGTCGCCTGATGGCCTAATTAGTATGGATTGAAAGCTAAACTATCCTAGATTTGTGCTATGCAAAAAACCGCATGAAAAAAGACCTATTAGAAGAGAAATAACATTTTTCGCAAAAGTGTCGAAAATGGCCATTTTTGGCAAAGTAGCAAAGGGGGGACCAAAGGAAATTTTCAAAAATGGCCGATTTTTTGATCGAACTTCGGAAGGCTAAAAAAATAGGAAATACAAGTCGCCTGATGGCCTAATTAGTATGGATTGAAAGCTAAACTATCCTAGATTTGTGCTATGCAAAAAACCGCATGAAAAAAGACCTATTAGAAGAGAAATAACATTTTTCGCAAAAGTGTCGAAAATGGCCATTTTTGGCAAAGTAGCAAAGGGGGGACCAAAGGAAATTTTTCAAAAATGGCCGATTTTTTGATCGAACTTCGGAAGGCTAAAAAAATAGGAAATACAAGTCGCCTGATGGCCTAATTAGTATGGATTGAAAGCTAAACTATCCTAGATTTGTGCTATGCAAAAAACCGCATGAAAAAAGACCTATTAGAAGAGAAATAACATTTTTCGCAAAAGTGTCGAAAATGGCCATTTTTGGCAAAGTAGCAAAGGGGGGACCAAAGGAAATTTTTCAAAAATGGCCGATTTTTTGATCGAACTTCGGAAGGCTAAAAAAATAGGAAATACAAGTCGCCTGATGGCCTAATTAGTATGGATTGAAAGCTAAACTATCCTAGATTTGTGCTATGCAAAAAACCGCATGAAAAAAGACCTATTAGAAGAGAAATAACATTTTTCGCAAAAGTGTCGAAAATGGCCATTTTTGGCAAAGTAGCAAAGGGGGGACCAAAGGAAATTTTTCAAAAATGGCCGATTTTTTGATCGAACTTCGGAAGGCTAAAAAAATAGGAAATACAAGTCGCCTGATGGCCTAATTAGTATGGATTGAAAGCTAAACTATCCTAGATTTGTGCTATGCAAAAAACCGCATGAAAAAAGACCTATTAGAAGAGAAATAACATTTTTCGCAAAAGTGTCGAAAATGGCCATTTTTGGCAAAGTAGCAAAGGGGGGACCAAAGGAAATTTTTCAAAAATGGCCGATTTTTTGATCGAACTTCGGAAGGCTAAAAAAATAGGAAATACAAGTCGCCTGATGGCCTAATTAGTATGGATTGAAAGCTAAACTATCCTAGATTTGTGCTATGCAAAAAACCGCATGAAAAAAGACCTATTAGAAGAGAAATAACATTTTTCGCAAAAGTGTCGAAAATGGCCATTTTTGGCAAAGTAGCAAAGGGGGGACCAAAGGAAATTTTTCAAAAATGGCCGATTTTTTGATCGAACTTCGGAAGGCTAAAAAAATAGGAAATACAAGTCGCCTGATGGCCTAATTAGTATGGATTGAAAGCTAAACTATCCTAGATTTGTGCTATGCAAAAAACCGCATGAAAAAAGACCTATTAGAAGAGAAATAACATTTTTCGCAAAAGTGTCGAAAATGGCCATTTTTGGCAAAGTAGCAAAGGGGGGACCAAAGGAAATTTTCAAAAATGGCCGATTTTTTGATCGAACTTCGGAAGGCTAAAAAAATAGGAAATACAAGTCGCCTGATGGCCTAATTAGTATGGATTGAAAGCTAAACTATCCTAGATTTGTGCTATGCAAAAAACCGCATGAAAAAAGACCTATTAGAAGAGAAATAACATTTTTCGCAAAAGTGTCGAAAATGGCCATTTTTGGCAAAGTAGCAAAGGGGGGACCAAAGGAAATTTTTCAAAAATGGCCGATTTTTTGATCGAACTTCGGAAGGCTAAAAAAATAGGAAATACAAGTCGCCTGATGGCCTAATTAGTATGGATTGAAAGCTAAACTATCCTAGATTTGTGCTATGCAAAAAACCGCATGAAAAAAGACCTATTAGAAGAGAAATAACATTTTTCGCAAAAGTGTCGAAAATGGCCATTTTTGGCAAAGTAGCAAAGGGGGGACCAAAGGAAATTTTTCAAAAATGGCCGATTTTTTGATCGAACTTCGGAAGGCTAAAAAAATAGGAAATACAAGTCGCCTGATGGCCTAATTAGTATGGATTGAAAGCTAAACTATCCTAGATTTGTGCTATGCAAAAAACCGCATGAAAAAAGACCTATTAGAAGAGAAATAACATTTTTCGCAAAAGTGTCGAAAATGGCCATTTTTGGCAAAGTAGCAAAGGGGGGACCAAATGAATATTTTCAAAAATGGCCGATTTTTTGATCGAACTTCGGAAGGCTAAAAAAATAGGAAATACAAGTCGCCTGATGGCCTAATTAGTATGGATTGAAAGCTAAACTATCCTAGATTTGTGCTATGCAAAAAACCGCATGAAAAAAGACCTATTAGGCAGAGAAATAACATTTTCCGCAAAAGGGTCAAAAATGCCAAATTGTGGCAAAGTAGCAAAGGGGGGACCAAATAAAATTGTTAAAAAAAGGCCGATTTTTTTGGTCGAACTTCCGCAGGCTAAAAAAATAGGAAATACAAAGTCGCCTGATGGCCTAATTAGTATGGCTTGAAGCCTAAACTATCCTAGATTTGTGCTATGTAAAAAACCGCAATGAAAAAAGACCTATTAGAAGAGTCCGAATAACATTTTTCGCAAAAGTGTCAAACAATGGCCAATTTTTGTGCAAAGTAGCAAAGGGGGGACCAAAGGAAATTGTTCAAAAATGGCCGATTTTTTGGTCGAACTTCCAAAAGTGATAAAAAAATAGGAAATACAAGTCGCCTGATGGCCTAATTAGTATGGATTGAAAGCTACACTATCCTAGATTTGTGCTATGCAAAAACCCGCATGAAACAAGCCCTATTAGCACGGCAGAAATACGTTTTTTCGCAAAAGTGTCAAAAATGGCCATTTTTTGCAAAGTAGCAAAGGGTGGACCAAAGGAAATTTTCAAAAATGGCCGATTTTTTTGGGGCGAACTTCCGAAGGCTACAAAAATAGGACAATACAAGTCGACTGATGGCCTAATTAGTATGGATTGAATCTAAACGATCCTAGATTTGTGCTATGCAAAAAACCGCATGAAAAAAGACGCTATGAGCAGAGAAGTTCCATTTTTCGCAAAAGTGTCAAAAATGGCCATTTTTGGCAAAGTAGCAAAGGGGGGAACCAAAGAAAATTTGTTCAAAAATGGCCGATTTTTTTGGTACGAAACTTCCGAAGGCTAAAAAAATAGGAAATACAAGTCGCCTGATGGGGCCTAATTAGTATGGATTGAAAGCTAAACTATCCTAGATTTTGTGCTAGGCAAAAACCCGCCTGAAAAAAGACCTAGTAGAAGCAAATAACATTGTTTCGCAAAAGTGTCGAAAATGGCCATTTTTGGCAAAGTAGCAAAGGGGGGACCAACGGAAATTTTCAAACGGCCGATTTTTTGGTCCGAGCTTCCGAAGGCTAACAAAATAGGAAATACAAGTCCCGCCTGAAGGCCTAATTAGTATTGATTGAAAGCGAAACTATCCTAGATTTGTGCTATGCAAAAAAACCGCCATGAAAAAAGACCATATTAGAGCAGAAGACATTTTTCGCAAAAATGTCAAAAATGCCCATTTTTGGCAACAGTACCAAAGGGGGGACCAAGGAAAATTTTCAAAAATGGCCAATTTTTTTGGTCGAACAATTCCGAAGGCTAAAAAAATAGGAAGACAAGTCGCCTGAGGGCCTAATTAGTATGGATTGAAAGCTAAAACTATCGCTAGATTTGTGCTATGCCAAAAAACCGCATGAAAAACGTACCTATTAGAGCAGAAATAACATTTTTCGCAAAAGTGTCGAAAATGGGCCCTTTTTGGCAAAGTCTCAAAGGGGGGACCAAAGCAAATCTTCTCTTGAACGCAAAATGGCCGAGTTGTCGGTGATGTCCCTGCTGGGCTGGCCCGCTGTGCGCGAAGGCTAAAAAGAGAGGAAATATCACGTCGCCTGATGGCCTAATTTCTATGGCTTGAAAGCTAACTATCCTAGATTTGTGCTATGCCTAATAAAAAACCGCAAATGAAACAAAGTACCTATTAGAGCAGAAATAACATTGTTCGCAAAAGTGTGCAAAATGGCCATTTTTGGCAAAGTAGCAAAAGGGTGGACCAAAGGAAATTTTCAAAAATGGCCGATTTTTTTTTCGAACTTTCCGAGGCTAAAAAATTAGGAAATTACAAGTCGCCTGATGGCCCTAATCTAGTATGGATTGAAAAGCTAAACTGATCCCTAGATTTGTTGCTAAGCAAAAAACCGCATGAAAAAAGACCTATTAGAAGAGAAATAACATTTTTCGCAATAGTGTCGAAAATGGCCATTTTTGGCAAAGTAGCAAAGGGGGGACCAAAGGAAAATTTTCAAAATGGCCGATTTTTTGGTCGAACTTCGGAAGGCTAAAAAAATAGGAAATACAAGTCGCCTGATGGCCTAATTAGTATGGATTGAAAGCTAAACTAGCCTAGATGTGTGCTATGCAAAAAACCGCAGGGGAAGAGATATATTAGAAGAGAAATAACATTTTTCGCAAAAGTGTCGAAAATGGCCATTTTTGGCAAAGTAGCAAAGGGACCACCGAGGGTAAATTTTCAAAAATGGCCGATTTTTTGGTCGAACTTCCGAAGGCTAAAAAAATAGGAAATACAAGTCGCCTGATGGCCTAATTAGTAAGGATTGAAAGCTAAACTATCCTAGATTTGTGCTATGCAAAAAACCGCATGAAAAAAGACCTATTAGAAGAGAAATAACATTTTTCGCAAAAGTGTCGAAAATGGCCATTTTTGGCAAAGTAGCAAAGGGGGGACCAAAGGAAATTTTTCAAAAATGGCCGATTTTTTGGTCGAACTTCGGAAGGCTAAAAAATTAGGAAATACAAGTCGCCTGATGGCCTAATTAGTATGGATTGAAAGCTAAACTATCCTAGATTTGTGCTATGCAAAAAACCGCATGAAAAAAGACCTATTAGAGGAGAAATAACATTTTTCGCAAAAGTGTCGAAAATGGCCATTTTTGGCAAAGTAGCAAAGGGGGGACCAAAGGAAATTTTTCAAAAATGGCCGATTTTTTGGTCGAACTTCGGAAGGCTAAAAAAAATAGGAAATACAAGTCGCCTGATGGCTTAATTAGTATGGATTGAAAGCTAAACTATCCTAGATTTGTGCTATGCAAAAAACCGCATGAAAAAAGACCTATTAGAAGAGAAATAACATTTTTCGCAAAAGTGTCGAAAATGGCCATTTTTGGCAAAGTAGCAAAGGGGGGACCAAAGGAAATTTTTCAAAAATGGCCGATTTTTTGATCGAACTTCGGAAGGCTAAAAAAATAGGAAATACAAGTCGCCTGATGGCCTAATTAGTATGGATTGAAAGCTAAACTATCCTAGATTTGTGCTATGCAAAAAACCGCATGAAAAAAGACCTATTAGAAGAGAAATAAAATTTTCGCAAAAGTGTCGAAAATGGCCATTTTTGGCAAAGTAGCAAAGGGGGGACCAAAGGAAAATTTTCAAAAATGGCCGATTTTTTGATCGAACTTCCGAAGGCTAAAAAAATAGGAAATACAAGTCGCCTGATGGCCTAATTAGTATGGATTGAAAGCTAAACTATCCTAGATTTGTGCTATGCAAAAAACCGCATGAAAAAAGACCTATTAGAAGAGAAAAAACATTTTTCGCAAAAGAGTCGTAAATGGACATTATTGGCAAAGTAGCAAAGGGGGACCAAAGGAAATTTTTGAAAAAATGGCCGATTTTTTGGTCGAACTTCGGAAGGCTAAAAAAATAGGAAATACAAGTCGCCTGATGGCCTAATTAGTATGGATTGAAAGCTAAACTATCCTAGATTTGTGCTATGCAAAAAACCGCATGAAAAAAGACCTATTAGAGTATAAATACCATTTTCGCAAAAGTGTCGAAAATGGCCATTTTTGGCAAAGTAGCAAAGGGGGGACCAAAGGAAATTTTTCAAAAATGGCCGATTTTTTTAATCGAACTTCGGAAGGCTAAAAAAATAGGAAATACAAGTCGCCTGATGGCCTAATTAGTATGGATTGAAAGCTAAACTATCCTAGATTTGTGCTATGCAAAAAACCGCATGAAAAAAGACCTATTAGAAGAGAAATAACATTTTTCGCAAAAGTGTCGAAAATGGCCATTTTTGGCAAAGTAGCAAAGGGGGGACCAAAGGAAATTTTCAAAAATGGCCGATTTTTTGGTCGAACTTCGGAAGGCTAAAAAAATAGGAAATACAAGTCGCCTGATGGCCTAATTAGTATGGATTGAAAGCTAAACTATCCTAGATTTGTGCTATGCAAAAAACCGCATGAAAAAAGACCTATTAGAAGAGAAATAACATTTTTCGCAAAAGTGTCGAAGTTGGCCATTTTTGGCAAAGTAGCAAAGGGGGGACCAAAGGAAATATTTTTCAAAAATGGCCGATTTTTTGATCGAACTTCGGAAGGCTAAAAAAATAGGAAATACAAGTCGCCTGATGGCCTAATTAGTATGGATTGAAAGCTAAACTATCCTAGATTTGTGCTATGCAAAAAACCGCATGAAAAAAGACCTATTAGAAGAGAAATAACATTTTTCGCAAAAGTGTCGAAAATGGCCATTTTTGGCAAAGTAGCAAAGGGGGGACCAAAGGAATTTTTCAAAAATGGCCGATTTTTTGGTCGAACTTCGGAAGGCTAAAAAAATAGGAAATACAAGTCGCCTGATGGCCTAATTAGTATGGATTGAAAGCTAAACTATCCTAGATTTGTGCTATGCAAAAAAACCGCATGAAAAAAGACCTATTAGAAGAGAAATAACATTTTTCGCAAAAGTGTCGAAAATGGCCATTTTTGGCAAAGTAGCAAGGGGGGACCAAAGGAAATTTTTCAAAAATGGCCGATTTTTTGGTCGAACTTCGGAAGGCTAAAAAAATAGGAAATACAAGTCGCCTGATGGCCTAATTAGTATGGATTGAAAGCTAAACTATCCTAGATTTGTGCTATGCAAAAAACCGCATGAAAAAAGACCTATTAGAAGAGAAATAACATTTTTCGCAAAAGTGTCGAAAATGGCCATTTTTGGCAAAGTAGCAAAGGGGGGACCAAAGGAAATTTTTCAAAAATGGCCGATTTTTTGGTCGAACTTCGGAAGGCTAAAAAAATAGGAAATACAAGTCGCCTGATGGCCTAATTAGTATGGATTGAAAGCTAAACTATCCTAGATTTGTGCTATGCAAAAAACCGCATGAAAAAAGACCTATTAGAAGAGAAATAACATTTTTCGCAAAAGTGTCGAAAATGGCCATTTTTGGCAAAGTAGCAAAGGGGGGACCAAAGGAAATTTTTCAAAAATGGCCGATTTTTTGGTCGAACTTCGGAAGGCTAAAAAAATAGGAAATACAAGTCGCCTGATGGCCTAATTAGTATGGATTGAAAGCTAAACTATCCTAGATTTGTGCTATGCAAAAAACCGCATGAAAAAAGACCTATTAGAAGAGAAATAACATTTTTCGAAAAAGTGTCGAAAATGGCCATTTTTGGCAAAGTAGCAAAGGGGGGACCAAAGGAAATTTTCAAAAATGGCCGATTTTTTGGTCGAACTTCGGAAGGCTAAAAAAATAGGAAATACAAGTCGCCTGATGGCCTAATTAGTATGGATTGAAAGCTAAACTATCCTAGATTTGTGCTATGCAAAAAACCGCATGAAAAAAGACCTATTAGAAGAGAAATAACATTTTTCGCAAAAGTGTCGAAAATGGCCATTTTTGGCAAAGTAGCAAAGGGGGGACCAAAGGAAATTTTCAAAAATGGCCGATTTTTTGATCGAACTTCGGAAGGCTAAAAAAATAGGAAATACAAGTCGCCTGATGGCCTAATTAGTATGGATTGAAAGCTAAACTATCCTAGATTTGTGCTATGCAAAAAACCGCATGAAAAAAGACCTATTAGAAGAGAAATAACATTTTTCGCAAAAGTGTCGAAAATGGCCATTTTTGGCAAAGTAGCAAAGGGGGGACCAAAGGAAATTTTCAAAAATGGCCGATTTTTTGGTCGAACTTCGGAAGTATAAAAAATAGGAAATACAAGTCGCCTGATGGCCTAATTAGTATGGATTGAAAGCTAAACTATCCTAGATTTGTGCTATGCAAAAAACCGCATGAAAAAGACCTATTAGAAGAGAAATAACATTTTTCGCAAAAGTGTCGAAAATGGCCATTTTTGGCAAAGTAGCAAAGGGGGGACCAAAGGAAATTTTGCAAAAATGGCCGATTTTTTGGTCGAACTTCGGAAGGCTAAAAAAATAGGAAATACAAGTCGCCTGATGGCCTAATTAGTATGGATTGAAAGCTAAACTATCCTAGATTTGTGCTATGCAAAAAACCGCATGAAAAAAGACCTATTAGAAGAGAAATAACATTTTTCGCAAAAGTGTCGAAAATGGCCATTTTTGGCAAAGTAGCAAAGGGGGGACCAAAGCCAAAGTTTCAAAAATGGCCGATTTTTGGTCGAACTTCGGAAGGCTAAAAAAATAGGAAATACAAGTCGCCTGATGGCCTAATTAGTATGGATTGAAAGCTAAACTATCCTAGATTTGTGCTATGCAAAAAACCGCATGAAAAAAGACCTATTAGAAGAGAAATAACATTTTTCGCAAAAGTGTCGAAAATGGCCATTTTGGCAAAGTAGCAAAGGGGGGACCAAAGGAAATTTTTCAAAAATGGCCGATTTTTGGTCGAACTTCGGAAGGCTAAAAAAATAGGAAATACAAGTCGCCTGATGGCCTAATTAGTATGGATTGAAAGCTAAACTATCCTAGATTTGTGCTATGCAAAAAACCGCATGAAAAAAGACCTATTAGAAGAGAAATAACATTTTTCGCAAAAGTGTCGAAAATGGCCATTTTTGGCAAAGTAGCAAAGGGGGGACCAAAGGAAACTTTTCAAAAATGGCCGATTTTTTGGTCGAACTTCGGAAGGCTAAAAAAATAGGAAATACAAGTCGCCTGATGGCCTAATTAGTATGGATTGAAAGCTAAACTATCCTAGATTTGTGCTATGCAAAAAACCGCATGAAAAAAGACCTATTAGAGGAGAAATAACATTTTTCGCAAAAGTGTCGAAAATGGCCATTTTTGGCAAAGTAGCAAAGGGGGGACCAAAGGAAATTTTTCAAAAATGGCCGATTTTTTGGTCGAACTTCGGAAGGCTAAAAAAATAGGAAATACAAGTCGCCTGATGGCCTAATTAGTATGGATTGAAAGCTAAACTATCCTAGATTTTTGCTATGCAAAAAACCGCATGAAAAAAGACCTATTAGAAGAGAAATAACATTTTTCGCAAAAGTGTCGAAAATGGCCATTTTTGGCAAAGTAGCAAAGGGGGGACCAAAGGAAATTTTTCAAAAATGGCCGATTTTTGGTCGAACTTCGGAAGGCTAAAAAAATAGGAAATACAAGTCGCCTGATGGCCTAATTAGTATGGATTGAAAGCTAAACTATCCTAGATTTGTGCTATGCAAAAAACCGCATGAAAAAAGACCTATTAGAGGAGAAATAACATTTTTCGCAAAAGTGTCGAAAATGGCCATTTTTGGCAAAGTAGCAAAGGGGGGACCAAAGGAAATTTTTCAAAAATGGCCGATTTTTTGGTCGAACTTCGGAAGGCTAAAAAAATAGGAAATACAAGTCGCCTGATGGCCTAATTAGTATGGATTGAAAGCTAAACTATCCTAGATTTGTGCTATGCAAAAAACCGCATGAAAAAAGACCTATTAGAGGAGAAATAACATTTTTCGCAAAAGTGTCGAAAATGGCCAATTTGGCAAAGTAGCAAAGGGGGGACCAAAGGAAATTTTTCAAAAATGGCCGATTTTTTGGTCGAACTTCGGAAGGCTAAAAAAATAGGAAATACAAGTCGCCTGATGGCCTAATTAGTATGGATTGAAAGCTAAACTATCCTAGATTTGTGCTATGCAAAAAACCGCATGAAAAAAGACCTATTAGAAGAGACATAACATTTTTCGCAAAAGTGTCGAAAATGGCCATTTTTGGCAAAGTAGCAAAGGGGGGACCAAAGGAAAATTTTCAAAAATGGCCGATTTTTTGGTCGAACTTCGGAAGGCTAAAAAATAGGAAATACAAGTCGCCTGATGGCCTAATTAGTATGGATTGAAAGCTAAACTATCCTAGATTTGTGCTATGCAAAAAACCGCATGAAAAAAGACCTATTAGAGAAGAAATAACATTTTTCGCAAAAGTGTCGAAAATGGCCATTTTTGGCAAAGTAGCAAAGGGGGGACCAAAGGAAATTTTTCAAAAATGGCCGATTTTTTGGTCGAACTTCGGAAGGCTAAAAAAATAGGAAATACAAGTCGCCTGATGGCCTAATTAGTATGGATTGAAAGCTAAACTATCCTAGATTTGTGCTATGCAAAAAACCGCATGAAAAAAGACCTATTAGAAGAGAAATAACATTTTTCGCAAAAGTGTCGAAAATGGCCATTTTTGGCAAAGTAGCAAAGGGGGGACCAAAGGAAATTCTTGATAAATGGCCGATTTTTTGGTCGAACTTCGGAAGGCTAAAAAAATAGGAAATACAAGTCGCCTGATGGCCTAATTAGTATGGATTGAAAGCTAAACTATCCTAGATTTGTGCTATGCAAAAAAACCGCATGAAAAAAGACCTATTAGAGGAGAAATAACATTTTTCGCAAAAGTGTCGAAAATGGCCATTTTTGGCAAAGTAGCAAAGGGGGGACCAAGGGAAAATTTTTCAAAAATGGCCGTTTTTGGTCGAACTTCGGAAGGCTAAAAAAATAGGAAATACAAGTCGCCTGATGGCCTAATTAGTATGGATTGAAAGCTAAACTATCCTAGATTTGTGCTATGCAAAAAACCGCATGAAAAAAGACCTATTAGAAGAGAAATAATTTTTTTGGAAAAAGTGTCGAAAATGGCCATTTTTGGCAAAGTAGCAAAGGGGGGACCAAAGGAAATTTTTCAAAAATGGCCGATTTTTTTGGTCGAACTTCGGAAGGCTAAAAAAATAGGAAATACAAGTCGCCTGATGGCCTAATTAGTATGGATTGAAAGCTAAACTATCCTAGATTTGTGCTATGCAAAAAACCGCATGAAAAAAGACCTATTAGAGAGAAATAACATTTTTCGCAAAAGTGTCGAAAATGGCCATTTTTGGCAAAGTAGCAAAGGGGGGACCAAAGGAAATTTTTCAAAAATGGCCGATTTTTTGGTCGAACTTCGGAAGGATAAAAAATAGGAAATACAAGTCGCCTGATGGCCTAATTAGTATGGATTGAAAGCTAAACTATCCTAGATTTGTGCTATGCAAAAAACCGCATGAAAAAAGACCTATTAGAGGAGAAATAACATTTTTCGCAAAAGTGGCGAAAATGGCCATTTTTGGCAAAGTAGCAAAGGGGGGACCAAAGGAAATTTTTCAAAAATGGCCGATTTTTTGGTCGAACTTCGGAAGGCTAAAAAAATAGGAAATACAAGTCGCCTGATGGCCTAATTCGGATGGATTGAAAGGAAGGCTAAAAAAATAGGAAATACAAGTCGCCTGATGGCCTAATTAGTATGGATTGAAAGCTAAACTATCCTAGATTTGTGCTATGCAAAAAACCGCATGAAAAAAGACCTATTAGAAGAGAAATAACATTTTTCGCAAAAGTGTCGAAAATGGCCATTTTTGGCAAAGTAGCAAAGGGGGGACCAAAGGAAAATTTTCAAAAATGGCCGATTTTTTGATCGAACTTCGGAAGGCTAAAAAAATAGGAAATACAAGTCGCCTGATGGCCTAATTAGTATGGATTGAAAGCTAAACTATCCTAGATTTGTGCTATGCAAAAAACCGCATGAAAAAAGACCTATTAGAAGAGAAATAACATTTTTCGCAAAAGTGTCGAAAATGGCCATTTTTGGCAAAGTAGCAAAGGGGGGACCAAAGGAAAATTTTCAAAAATGGCCGATTTTTTGATCGAACTTCGGAAGGCTAAAAAAATAGGAAATACAAGTCGCCTGATGGCCTAATTAGTATGGATTGAAAGCTAAACTATCCTAGATTTGTGCTATGCAAAAAACCGCATGAAAAAAGACCTATTAGAAGAGAAATAACATTTTTCGCAAAAGTGTCGAAAATGGCCATTTTTGGCAAAGTAGCAAAGGGGGGACCAAAGGAAAATTTTCAAAAATGGCCGATTTTTTGATCGAACTTCGGAAGGCTAAAAAAATAGGAAATACAAGTCGCCTGATGGCCTAATTAGTATGGATTGAAAGCTAAACTATCCTAGATTTGTGCTATGCAAAAAACCGCATGAAAAAAGACCTATTAGAAGAGAAATAACATTTTTCGCAAAAGTGTCGAAAATGGCCATTTTTGGCAAAGTAGCAAAGGGGGGACCAAAGGAAAATTTTCAAAAATGGCCGATTTTTTGATCGAACTTCGGAAGGCTAAAAAAATAGGAAATACAAGTCGCCTGATGGCCTAATTAGTATGGATTGAAAGCTAAACTATCCTAGATTTGTGCTATGCAAAAAACCGCATGAAAAAAGACCTATTAGAAGAGAAATAACATTTTTCGCAAAAGTGTCGAAAATGGCCATTTTTGGCAAAGTAGCAAAGGGGGGACCAAAGGAAAATTTTCAAAAATGGCCGATTTTTTGATCGAACTTCGGAAGGCTAAAAAAATAGGAAATACAAGTCGCCTGATGGCCTAATTAGTATGGATTGAAAGCTAAACTATCCTAGATTTGTGCTATGCAAAAAACCGCATGAAAAAAGACCTATTAGAAGAGAAATAACATTTTTCGCAAAAGTGTCGAAAATGGCCATTTTTGGCAAAGTAGCAAAGGGGGGACCAAAGGAAAATTTTCAAAAATGGCCGATTTTTTGATCGAACTTCGGAAGGCTAAAAAAATAGGAAATACAAGTCGCCTGATGGCCTAATTAGTATGGATTGAAAGCTAAACTATCCTAGATTTGTGCTATGCAAAAAACCGCATGAAAAAAGACCTATTAGAAGAGAAATAACATTTTTCGCAAAAGTGTCGAAAATGGCCATTTTTGGCAAAGTAGCAAAGGGGGGACCAAAGGAAAATTTTCAAAAATGGCCGATTTTTTGATCGAACTTCGGAAGGCTAAAAAAATAGGAAATACAAGTCGCCTGATGGCCTAATTAGTATGGATTGAAAGCTAAACTATCCTAGATTTGTGCTATGCAAAAAACCGCATGAAAAAAGACCTATTAGAAGAGAAATAACATTTTTCGCAAAAGTGTCGAAAATGGCCATTTTTGGCAAAGTAGCAAAGGGGGGACCAAAGGAAAATTTTCAAAAATGGCCGATTTTTTGATCGAACTTCGGAAGGCTAAAAAAATAGGAAATACAAGTCGCCTGATGGCCTAATTAGTATGGATTGAAAGCTAAACTATCCTAGATTTGTGCTATGCAAAAAACCGCATGAAAAAAGACCTATTAGAAGAGAAATAACATTTTTCGCAAAAGTGTCGAAAATGGCCATTTTTGGCAAAGTAGCAAAGGGGGGACCAAAGGAAAATTTTCAAAAATGGCCGATTTTTTGATCGAACTTCGGAAGGCTAAAAAAATAGGAAATACAAGTCGCCTGATGGCCTAATTAGTATGGATTGAAAGCTAAACTATCCTAGATTTGTGCTATGCAAAAAACCGCATGAAAAAAGACCTATTAGAAGAGAAATAACATTTTTCGCAAAAGTGTCGAAAATGGCCATTTTTGGCAAAGTAGCAAAGGGGGGACCAAAGGAAAATTTTCAAAAATGGCCGATTTTTTGATCGAACTTCGGAAGGCTAAAAAAATAGGAAATACAAGTCGCCTGATGGCCTAATTAGTATGGATTGAAAGCTAAACTATCCTAGATTTGTGCTATGCAAAAAACCGCATGAAAAAAGACCTATTAGAAGAGAAATAACATTTTTCGCAAAAGTGTCGAAAATGGCCATTTTTGGCAAAGTAGCAAAGGGGGGACCAAAGGAAAATTTTCAAAAATGGCCGATTTTTTGATCGAACTTCGGAAGGCTAAAAAAATAGGAAATACAAGTCGCCTGATGGCCTAATTAGTATGGATTGAAAGCTAAACTATCCTAGATTTGTGCTATGCAAAAAACCGCATGAAAAAAGACCTATTAGAAGAGAAATAACATTTTTCGCAAAAGTGTCGAAAATGGCCATTTTTGGCAAAGTAGCAAAGGGGGGACCAAAGGAAAATTTCAAAAATGGCCGATTTTTTGATCGAACTTCGGAAGGCTAAAAAAATAGGAAATACAAGTCGCCTGATGGCCTAATTAGTATGGATTGAAAGCTAAACTATCCTAGATTTGTGCTATGCAAAAAACCGCATGAAAAAAGACCTATTAGAAGAGAAATAACATTTTTCGCAAAAGTGTCGAAAATGGCCATTTTTGGCAAAGTAGCAAAGGGGGGACCAAAGGAAAATTTTCAAAAATGGCCGATTTTTTGATCGAACTTCGGAAGGCTAAAAAAATAGGAAATACAAGTCGCCTGATGGCCTAATTAGTATGGATTGAAAGCTAAACTATCCTAGATTTGTGCTATGCAAAAAACCGCATGAAAAAAGACCTATTAGAAGAGAAATAACATTTTTCGCAAAAGTGTCGAAAATGGCCATTTTTGGCAAAGTAGCAAAGGGGGGACCAAAGGAAAATTTTCAAAAATGGCCGATTTTTTGATCGAACTTCGGAAGGCTAAAAAAATAGGAAATACAAGTCGCCTGATGGCCTAATTAGTATGGATTGAAAGCTAAACTATCCTAGATTTGTGCTATGCAAAAAACCGCATGAAAAAAGACCTATTAGAAGAGAAATAACATTTTTCGCAAAAGTGTCGAAAATGGCCATTTTTGGCAAAGTAGCAAAGGGGGGACCAAAGGAAAATTTTCAAAAATGGCCGATTTTTTGATCGAACTTCGGAAGGCTAAAAAAATAGGAAATACAAGTCGCCTGATGGCCTAATTAGTATGGATTGAAAGCTAAACTATCCTAGATTTGTGCTATGCAAAAAACCGCATGAAAAAAGACCTATTAGAAGAGAAATAACATTTTTCGCAAAAGTGTCGAAAATGGCCATTTTTGGCAAAGTAGCAAAGGGGGGACCAAAGGAAAATTTTCAAAAATGGCCGATTTTTTGATCGAACTTCGGAAGGCTAAAAAAATAGGAAATACAAGTCGCCTGATGGCCTAATTAGTATGGATTGAAAGCTAAACTATCCTAGATTTGTGCTATGCAAAAAACCGCATGAAAAAAGACCTATTAGAAGAGAAATAACATTTTTCGCAAAAGTGTCGAAAATGGCCATTTTTGGCAAAGTAGCAAAGGGGGGACCAAAGGAAAATTTTCAAAAATGGCCGATTTTTTGATCGAACTTCGGAAGGCTAAAAAAATAGGAAATACAAGTCGCCTGATGGCCTAATTAGTATGGATTGAAAGCTAAACTATCCTAGATTTGTGCTATGCAAAAAACCGCATGAAAAAAGACCTATTAGAAGAGAAATAACATTTTTCGCAAAAGTGTCGAAAATGGCCATTTTTGGCAAAGTAGCAAAGGGGGGACCAAAGGAAAATTTTCAAAAATGGCCGATTTTTTGATCGAACTTCGGAAGGCTAAAAAAATAGGAAATACAAGTCGCCTGATGGCCTAATTAGTATGGATTGAAAGCTAAACTATCCTAGATTTGTGCTATGCAAAAAACCGCATGAAAAAAGACCTATTAGAAGAGAAATAACATTTTTCGCAAAAGTGTCGAAAATGGCCATTTTTGGCAAAGTAGCAAAGGGGGGACCAAAGGAAAATTTTCAAAAATGGCCGATTTTTTGATCGAACTTCGGAAGGCTAAAAAAATAGGAAATACAAGTCGCCTGATGGCCTAATTAGTATGGATTGAAAGCTAAACTATCCTAGATTTGTGCTATGCAAAAAACCGCATGAAAAAAGACCTATTAGAAGAGAAATAACATTTTTCGCAAAAGTGTCGAAAATGGCCATTTTTGGCAAAGTAGCAAAGGGGGGACCAAAGGAAAATTTTCAAAAATGGCCGATTTTTTGATCGAACTTCGGAAGGCTAAAAAAATAGGAAATACAAGTCGCCTGATGGCCTAATTAGTATGGATTGAAAGCTAAACTATCCTAGATTTGTGCTATGCAAAAAACCGCATGAAAAAAGACCTATTAGAAGAGAAATAACATTTTTCGCAAAAGTGTCGAAAATGGCCATTTTTGGCAAAGTAGCAAAGGGGGGACCAAAGGAAAATTTTCAAAAATGGCCGATTTTTTGATCGAACTTCGGAAGGCTAAAAAAATAGGAAATACAAGTCGCCTGATGGCCTAATTAGTATGGATTGAAAGCTAAACTATCCTAGATTTGTGCTATGCAAAAAACCGCATGAAAAAAGACCTATTAGAAGAGAAATAACATTTTTCGCAAAAGTGTCGAAAATGGCCATTTTTGGCAAAGTAGCAAAGGGGGGACCAAAGGAAAATTTTCAAAAATGGCCGATTTTTTGATCGAACTTCGGAAGGCTAAAAAAATAGGAAATACAAGTCGCCTGATGGCCTAATTAGTATGGATTGAAAGCTAAACTATCCTAGATTTGTGCTATGCAAAAAACCGCATGAAAAAAGACCTATTAGAAGAGAAATAACATTTTTCGCAAAAGTGTCGAAAATGGCCATTTTTGGCAAAGTAGCAAAGGGGGGACCAAAGGAAAATTTTCAAAAATGGCCGATTTTTTGATCGAACTTCGGAAGGCTAAAAAAATAGGAAATACAAGTCGCCTGATGGCCTAATTAGTATGGATTGAAAGCTAAACTATCCTAGATTTGTGCTATGCAAAAAACCGCATGAAAAAAGACCTATTAGAAGAGAAATAACATTTTTCGCAAAAGTGTCGAAAATGGCCATTTTTGGCAAAGTAGCAAAGGGGGGACCAAAGGAAAATTTTCAAAAATGGCCGATTTTTTGATCGAACTTCGGAAGGCTAAAAAAATAGGAAATACAAGTCGCCTGATGGCCTAATTAGTATGGATTGAAAGCTAAACTATCCTAGATTTGTGCTATGCAAAAAACCGCATGAAAAAAGACCTATTAGAAGAGAAATAACATTTTTCGCAAAAGTGTCGAAAATGGCCATTTTTGGCAAAGTAGCAAAGGGGGGACCAAAGGAAAATTTTCAAAAATGGCCGATTTTTTGATCGAACTTCGGAAGGCTAAAAAAATAGGAAATACAAGTCGCCTGATGGCCTAATTAGTATGGATTGAAAGCTAAACTATCCTAGATTTGTGCTATGCAAAAAACCGCATGAAAAAAGACCTATTAGAAGAGAAATAACATTTTTCGCAAAAGTGTCGAAAATGGCCATTTTTGGCAAAGTAGCAAAGGGGGGACCAAAGGAAAATTTTCAAAAATGGCCGATTTTTTGATCGAACTTCGGAAGGCTAAAAAAATAGGAAATACAAGTCGCCTGATGGCCTAATTAGTATGGATTGAAAGCTAAACTATCCTAGATTTGTGCTATGCAAAAAACCGCATGAAAAAAGACCTATTAGAAGAGAAATAACATTTTTCGCAAAAGTGTCGAAAATGGCCATTTTTGGCAAAGTAGCAAAGGGGGGACCAAAGGAAAATTTTCAAAAATGGCCGATTTTTTGATCGAACTTCGGAAGGCTAAAAAAATAGGAAATACAAGTCGCCTGATGGCCTAATTAGTATGGATTGAAAGCTAAACTATCCTAGATTTGTGCTATGCAAAAAACCGCATGAAAAAAGACCTATTAGAAGAGAAATAACATTTTTCGCAAAAGTGTCGAAAATGGCCATTTTTGGCAAAGTAGCAAAGGGGGGACCAAAGGAAAATTTTCAAAAATGGCCGATTTTTTGATCGAACTTCGGAAGGCTAAAAAAATAGGAAATACAAGTCGCCTGATGGCCTAATTAGTATGGATTGAAAGCTAAACTATCCTAGATTTGTGCTATGCAAAAAACCGCATGAAAAAAGACCTATTAGAAGAGAAATAACATTTTTCGCAAAAGTGTCGAAAATGGCCATTTTTGGCAAAGTAGCAAAGGGGGGACCAAAGGAAAATTTTCAAAAATGGCCGATTTTTTGATCGAACTTCGGAAGGCTAAAAAAATAGGAAATACAAGTCGCCTGATGGCCTAATTAGTATGGATTGAAAGCTAAACTATCCTAGATTTGTGCTATGCAAAAAACCGCATGAAAAAAGACCTATTAGAAGAGAAATAACATTTTTCGCAAAAGTGTCGAAAATGGCCATTTTTGGCAAAGTAGCAAAGGGGGGACCAAAGGAAAATTTTCAAAAATGGCCGATTTTTTGATCGAACTTCGGAAGGCTAAAAAAATAGGAAATACAAGTCGCCTGATGGCCTAATTAGTATGGATTGAAAGCTAAACTATCCTAGATTTGTGCTATGCAAAAAACCGCATGAAAAAAGACCTATTAGAAGAGAAATAACATTTTTCGCAAAAGTGTCGAAAATGGCCATTTTTGGCAAAGTAGCAAAGGGGGGACCAAAGGAAAATTTTCAAAAATGGCCGATTTTTTGATCGAACTTCGGAAGGCTAAAAAAATAGGAAATACAAGTCGCCTGATGGCCTAATTAGTATGGATTGAAAGCTAAACTATCCTAGATTTGTGCTATGCAAAAAACCGCATGAAAAAAGACCTATTAGAAGAGAAATAACATTTTTCGCAAAAGTGTCGAAAATGGCCATTTTTGGCAAAGTAGCAAAGGGGGGACCAAAGGAAAATTTTCAAAAATGGCCGATTTTTTGATCGAACTTCGGAAGGCTAAAAAAATAGGAAATACAAGTCGCCTGATGGCCTAATTAGTATGGATTGAAAGCTAAACTATCCTAGATTTGTGCTATGCAAAAAACCGCATGAAAAAAGACCTATTAGAAGAGAAATAACATTTTTCGCAAAAGTGTCGAAAATGGCCATTTTTGGCAAAGTAGCAAAGGGGGGACCAAAGGAAAATTTTCAAAAATGGCCGATTTTTTGATCGAACTTCGGAAGGCTAAAAAAATAGGAAATACAAGTCGCCTGATGGCCTAATTAGTATGGATTGAAAGCTAAACTATCCTAGATTTGTGCTATGCAAAAAACCGCATGAAAAAAGACCTATTAGAAGAGAAATAACATTTTTCGCAAAAGTGTCGAAAATGGCCATTTTTGGCAAAGTAGCAAAGGGGGGACCAAAGGAAAATTTTCAAAAATGGCCGATTTTTTGATCGAACTTCGGAAGGCTAAAAAAATAGGAAATACAAGTCGCCTGATGGCCTAATTAGTATGGATTGAAAGCTAAACTATCCTAGATTTGTGCTATGCAAAAAACCGCATGAAAAAAGACCTATTAGAAGAGAAATAACATTTTTCGCAAAAGTGTCGAAAATGGCCATTTTTGGCAAAGTAGCAAAGGGGGGACCAAAGGAAAATTTTCAAAAATGGCCGATTTTTTGATCGAACTTCGGAAGGCTAAAAAAATAGGAAATACAAGTCGCCTGATGGCCTAATTAGTATGGATTGAAAGCTAAACTATCCTAGATTTGTGCTATGCAAAAAACCGCATGAAAAAAGACCTATTAGAAGAGAAATAACATTTTTCGCAAAAGTGTCGAAAATGGCCATTTTTGGCAAAGTAGCAAAGGGGGGACCAAAGGAAAATTTTCAAAAATGGCCGATTTTTTGATCGAACTTCGGAAGGCTAAAAAAATAGGAAATACAAGTCGCCTGATGGCCTAATTAGTATGGATTGAAAGCTAAACTATCCTAGATTTGTGCTATGCAAAAAACCGCATGAAAAAAGACCTATTAGAAGAGAAATAACATTTTTCGCAAAAGTGTCGAAAATGGCCATTTTTGGCAAAGTAGCAAAGGGGGGACCAAAGGAAAATTTTCAAAAATGGCCGATTTTTTGATCGAACTTCGGAAGGCTAAAAAAATAGGAAATACAAGTCGCCTGATGGCCTAATTAGTATGGATTGAAAGCTAAACTATCCTAGATTTGTGCTATGCAAAAAACCGCATGAAAAAAGACCTATTAGAAGAGAAATAACATTTTTCGCAAAAGTGTCGAAAATGGCCATTTTTGGCAAAGTAGCAAAGGGGGGACCAAAGGAAAATTTTCAAAAATGGCCGATTTTTTGATCGAACTTCGGAAGGCTAAAAAAATAGGAAATACAAGTCGCCTGATGGCCTAATTAGTATGGATTGAAAGCTAAACTATCCTAGATTTGTGCTATGCAAAAAACCGCATGAAAAAAGACCTATTAGAAGAGAAATAACATTTTTCGCAAAAGTGTCGAAAATGGCCATTTTTGGCAAAGTAGCAAAGGGGGGACCAAAGGAAAATTTTCAAAAATGGCCGATTTTTTGATCGAACTTCGGAAGGCTAAAAAAATAGGAAATACAAGTCGCCTGATGGCCTAATTAGTATGGATTGAAAGCTAAACTATCCTAGATTTGTGCTATGCAAAAAACCGCATGAAAAAAGACCTATTAGAAGAGAAATAACATTTTTCGCAAAAGTGTCGAAAATGGCCATTTTTGGCAAAGTAGCAAAGGGGGGACCAAAGGAAAATTTTCAAAAATGGCCGATTTTTTGATCGAACTTCGGAAGGCTAAAAAAATAGGAAATACAAGTCGCCTGATGGCCTAATTAGTATGGATTGAAAGCTAAACTATCCTAGATTTGTGCTATGCAAAAAACCGCATGAAAAAAGACCTATTAGAAGAGAAATAACATTTTTCGCAAAAGTGTCGAAAATGGCCATTTTTGGCAAAGTAGCAAAGGGGGGACCAAAGGAAAATTTTCAAAAATGGCCGATTTTTTGATCGAACTTCGGAAGGCTAAAAAAATAGGAAATACAAGTCGCCTGATGGCCTAATTAGTATGGATTGAAAGCTAAACTATCCTAGATTTGTGCTATGCAAAAAACCGCATGAAAAAAGACCTATTAGAAGAGAAAGAACATTTTTCCGAAAAAAGTCGAAAATGGCCATTTTTGGCAAAGTAGCAAAGGGGGGACCAAAGGAAAATTTTCAAAAATGGCCGATTTTTTGATCGAACTTCGGAAGGCTAAAAAAATAGGAAATACAAGTCGCCTGATGGCCTAATTAGTATGGATTGAAAGCTAAACTATCCTAGATTTGTGCTATGCAAAAAAACCGCATGAAAAAAGACCTATTAGAAGAGAAATAACATTTTTCGCAAAAGTGTCGAAAATGGCCATTTTTGGCAAAGTAGCAAAGGGGGGACCAAAGGAAAATTTTCAAAAATGGCCGATTTTTGATCGAACTTCGGAAGGCTAAAAAAATAGGAAATACAAGTCGCCTGATGGCCTAATTAGTATGGATTGAAAGCTAAACTATCCTAGATTTGTGCTATGCAAAAAACCGCATGAAAAAAGACCTATTAGAAGAGAAATAACATTTTTCGCAAAAGTGTCGAAAATGGCCATTTTTGGCAAAGTAGCAAAGGGGGGACCAAAGGAAAATTTTCAAAAATGGCCGATTTTTTGATCGAACTTCGGAAGGCTAAAAAAATAGGAAATACAAGTCGCCTGATGGCCTAATTAGTATGGATGAAAGCTAAACTATCCTAGATTTGTGCTATGCAAAAAACCGCATGAAAAAAGACCTATTAGAAGAGAAATAACATTTTTCGCAAAAGTGTCGAAAATGGCCATTTTTGGCAAAGTAGCAAAGGGGGGACCAAAGGAAAATTTTCAAAAATGGCCGATTTTTTGATCGAACTTCGGAAGGCTAAAAAAATAGGAAATACAAGTCGCCTGATGGCCTAATTAGTATGGATTGAAAGCTAAACTATCCTAGATTTGTGCTATGCAAAAAACCGCATGAAAAAAGACCTATTAGAAGAGAAATAACATTTTTCGCAAAAGTGTCGAAAATGGCCATTTTTGGCAAAGTAGCAAAGGGGGGACCAAAGGAAAATTTTCAAAAATGGCCGATTTTTTGATCGAACTTCGGAAGGCTAAAAAAATAGGAAATACAAGTCGCCTGATGGCCTAATTAGTATGGATTGAAAGCTAAACTATCCTAGATTTGTGCTATGCAAAAAACCGCATGAAAAAAGACCTATTAGAAGAGAAATAACATTTTTCGCAAAAGTGTCGAAAATGGCCATTTTTGGCAAAGTAGCAAAGGGGGGACCAAAGGAAAATTTTCAAAAATGGCCGATTTTTTGATCGAACTTCGGAAGGCTAAAAAAATAGGAAATACAAGTCGCCTGATGGCCTAATTAGTATGGATTGAAAGCTAAACTATCCTAGATTTGTGCTATGCAAAAAACCGCATGAAAAAAGACCTATTAGAAGAGAAATAACATTTTTCGCAAAAGTGTCGAAAATGGCCATTTTTGGCAAAGTAGCAAAGGGGGGACCAAAGGAAAATTTTCAAAAATGGCCGATTTTTTGATCGAACTTCGGAAGGCTAAAAAAATAGGAAATACAAGTCGCCTGATGGCCTAATTAGTATGGATTGAAAGCTAAACTATCCTAGATTTGTGCTATGCAAAAAACCGCATGAAAAAAGACCTATTAGAAGAGAAATAACATTTTTCGCAAAAGTGTCGAAAA
>NC_090891.1:20611318-20638818 GCF_036669925.1 Montipora capricornis | reverse complement strand
TAATAAGGCTTAAAACTTGGATCAGTTACGGTTTAGTTAACATGGTTTTGAAATCCAAGAAAACAAAAATTGTTTTTTGGTCATAGAAGCACTTTAGACTCACATTATTTTTTAACCTCTCTAAACAGATATGGATTTACACTTGCTTGGAAGATATGATCACTGCCTTGCCTTATATACCACTGCTTATGTACATGTATATATGTGCATTAATTCACTGGTAAGAGTAAGGTTTGTTTCTTTTATGCATCGTAGGAATTTCAATTTATGCTAACATTGATCAATAATTTTTGCTCTTTTAACTGCAAATTGAAAGCACTTTTTCTGTACCTATGATATTTTCCATTTTTTAATCACATTACAATGACATGGTTGTGTAGAAAATGATAGTATTACTGTATTATTTTATGAATGTAGTATATGTAGCATTGCCACAATAATTAGTTTCGTCAATGTACACTATAATGTACACTTTGAGTTCCTAATATCTTTGTAATGGATTGAGTTTCAACGACAGTTGCAAATATAACTGGGTTGATCTAAGTGTTCTACTTAACTTGCAGTGACTGAGACAGTCACAATATCAGAAAGTGCATGTCTTCAGTCTTTTTACATGCAAGTTGCACAGAACAAAGATCATTCTTTAAATTCATCCATAATCATACAGATAACGTTATGGCCAGTAATACATGTAATAGCATCAGATTCCCTTGTTTTTTAAATGGCTCCTTTCCTCACGTGTTCACTTTGGTTACTCAAGTTTTAATTTGTTTTTGTGGTAGTGCACTTGTACTAAGTGCTTGATCACAATGTGCTTGATCATTATGGCAAAATTTAGTTAAAAGTGTCGATTACTCCAAATGCAATTGCAAGTGTCGTTTCTTCAATTCCTTTATAAATTACCGGTATATGCAATTCACATGCTTGTAATACGTTAATTATTTCTGTTAAAATTACTTCACTAACTCCAACATTATTTCTTGTCCATAACAATACTGATGTACACACAATTATCCAGGCAAACTTGGCTGTGATTTGTGTTGCCTGCAGCTTGGACTGTGTTTTGTCCAATCTGTGATTATCATATGTACAATATTGGGAAGTTTTCCTGGGTGGTTTGACGCTGGTTTCAGCGACACTAGCAGTTACATGTATCACCATGCAGGCTGGCTGATCATTATCAAAGTCTATGCACATTTGGCACTGTGTCATTACTAGTAGTCTCTTGTATTATCTCACAGCAAACTGGTAAAATGCACAAAGTTTGTTGCTTTGAAAACTAAACCCACTTTTCAATAAAACTGGCAGCAACATTGGAATTTGCTACCAATGTGCTTGTGTTTGACTTCCATAAAGTCAACAAGCCTACAAGTATGTTACGATTTTTATTTCCATTAGCTGTAGCATCTCAGAGATCATGGGCGTGAATCCCACTGTTCACACTTTGCTGTTCAATCCCATCTCACTCCCTTTTGGAGCAGTTCGTGTAATGGCTGTAGCAGTGAGGAGAAGTTGGGTATGAAAGTGCCATAGTGGTTCAGCAGTCCTAAATAGGAGCACATTTCTGCCTCATTCTTTGGGCTTAGCACTTCATTAACATGGCTGCAATCTTCTCCTCTGAAGGGTGCCGACCCTCTCCGTCCACTCGGTAGCCGAGGAACTCTACATAGTTGGCACCATAAACTTTGATCATTTAGGTACTATACCATGCTTTTCCAGCCTGGATAACATCTTATCTAATAATAATTTGCAATTAATAAGTAAGTAAGTTACAAGATGCTGGTAGCTGTATCTTCTTCAACTGCAGCACCCAGGCCTGGGTCAGTTTTAAAACATTTTCATACAACTCCTGAACCTCTATTCCCACTGTGTAAGGTAGCAAAGCATTGAGGTTCTTTTGTGTATTATTCACCTCTCCCTTGGCCACCAAACGATTCGAGCCACTTCTTCCACTGTGTTGCTAACAACGACGAATAACAGTACTGTACCTTTGCAATCAAACAGAGCTACAACATATGACTTGAATTTCAACGTTTACTGCGACCATTGTGCACAAGCAATCCCATCGTTGTTCCCAGTGTTAAAAACTGAGAAACCTACGGATGGTTAGAGTTGCAATGGATTAAACAAGATTAAATACATGATTGTAATAAACCACACAACATGTTTTCACAACATGGCGGCCATACTCAGAACAGCCTTGTATTAATGCACAATCATGCTTGAAATAAACCGCTAACTAACAATTGAAAGAAATCACAAAGATCATATTCCTTTAATTTTCTATAGTCATCAAACTAATTTTAGCATCAGATTGTCTAGTTTTATCCTTTTTCTTACATATTCACTTAATCACTTCCTGAAAAAATTTGCAAGTTTTTTTTGTATCAGGAAGATGTCTAATTATTAAACAGACTTTTTCTCTACACTATACTAGAAAGCAACACCTCCATCACTTCCGAATCTTAAGCCCTTGTTATGTTATCACGAGTTTTGAGTTGGTGGCATTGTAACTGAAGTTAAATCTGAGTCACCCCAGCTTGAACACAGACCGTCCTCTGACACCAGCCATGAAATCTCAGACAGCGACCCAGTTATGGTTCCTGTAACATCCTAACAGTCACAATACAGAGAGCTGCTGAACTGTATTCAGCCTGTATTCAACAAAGTTGACTACTGCAATTGTGTGCAATGACCTGTTAGATTGTATGGAGCATGACCTGGGATTGGTTGATGATCATGACTATGTGGGCCTCGGGAAGTGCGAAAGTGACACAAGCACCAAGTGGAGTGCACTAGACTCTCCACCCAGCTTGGGGTCACATGGGTGGCATCATTTGGCCATCTATCCTTAATCTATATTTGTTTTATGAAAAAGGATATGAAGAGAGGTGTTGCTTGCCATTAGTGTTGCCATTAGTGTTGCTAGTTTATTTTTAATCAAGAGTTTGGCTACCATGATAGTTGCTCCCTGTGTTTGGATTTTTATTTCCACATTGGTTTTTCCTGCTCTTGCAAGATACGGCTCCTGCAATCTCACTATTGGAGGAGTGTTAGCTAGCTGTAGCATCTCGGAGATCATGGGTGGGAATCCAACTGGGGGCCTGAAAATTTTTTTTCAGGCTTTTTTAATTGGCACTTGCTCAACATATAACTTACACCATCATTCCTTAATTTTGATCATAGTCATCAAACTGATTTTAGTATCAGATTTTCTAGTTTTATCCTTTTTCTTACACATTCACTTAGTCACTTCCTAAAAAAATTTGAAGTTGTTTCTGTGTCAGGAAGATCTTTAGTTATTAAAGACACAATTCCTCTACACTATACTAGAAAGCAACACCTCCGTCACTAGGGAATCTTAAGCCCGTGGTATGTTATCAGGCATTTTTATTTGGTAGCATTGTAACTGAAGCTAAATCTGAGTGACCCCAGCTTGAACACAGACCATCCTCTGACACCAGCCATGAAATCTCAGACAGCGACCCAGTTATGGTTCCTGTAACATCCTAACAGTCACAACACAGAGAGCTGCTGAACTGTATTCAGCCTGTATTCAACAAAAATGACAACTGCAATTATTGTGTGCAATGACCTGTTAGATTGTATGGAGCATGACCTGGGATTGGTTGATGATCACGACTATGTGGGCCTCGGGAAGCGCGAAAGTGACACAAGCACCAAGTGGAGTGCACTAGACTCTCCACCCAGCTTGGGGTCACGTGGGTGGCATCATTTGGCATCCTTACTGTATATTTCTTTTATGAAACAGGATATGAAGAGAGGTGTTGCTTTCCTACTCACAGCTAATTAACCTCTACCTGCACTGGTGCTGTGCTCTGACATCAAACATGGTCCTGTCCAGCGGTACCCAGAGGCGTTTTCGCATGCTTTCAGCACAATATCGTGAGCTGCGCCCTTTTGCAATTCAGTCCTAATACTACAAGTAAAGGGAGATTAGCACTGCCAATTATTACATAGGCCTATATTATTATTAACTACAATCGGTGTGAGTCTATTCGTCTATTGATGTACACACAGTTCACGTGTTATCGGGGCGAACTTTCAGGAACGTAAAACTCTTGCGTGCCACCAGTGTGCTTCATGTCATCCGGGCGAACTTTTTCAGGGTATGGTGTTTTTAGTTCTCAGGCCATGTCCTTAGGGACTCGTCACGCATTCATTCCAAGAATGCGCCATCCTCTTACAATTTTTCACAAATGCTTGATATCAATAAATTATTAACAAAAAGGAAAGAAAACGACCTGTTGCTGTTTTAATCTGTAACGATCAGCATATTACATGTTTTACAGGGAGGTTTCAATGAGCGACGCAATTAAGACCAGGCTGATTATCAAAGTTTATGCCCACTGTATCTTACATGAAGCCGCCCTTCAAATATCACAGCAAGCTGGCAAAAAGCATCGCTTCCATTGATTTAAAAACCAAACCCTGTTAATGCACAAAAACAGAAACAACACACACATGCACTCTACCTTTTGTTTTGAAAATCTGTAATTATCAGGGCCCGGTTGTTCCAAAGCCGATTAACGCTTAAATCCCAGATTAAAAATTAACCTTGGAGTTATATTTCTCTTCTCTCAAATGTTGTTCAACACTGATATTCAGCAAAACTTTGCATTAGCAGAAGTCAACCCTGAAAGAGAAAAATAAGCAAAAGAAACTATCAACTAAAAGTTGAAAACATGAAACAAAAGTGTACGCTCATCCTGGATTAAGTTAATCGGCTTTCGAACAACCGGGCCCAGTATATTATGCGATTATGTGTTTTACAGGGAGGGAGGTTTCAATGAGCGACGCAATTAAGACCAGGCTGATTATCAAAGTTTATGCCCACTGTATCTTACATGAGGCCGCCCTTCAAATATCACAGCAAGCTGGCAAAAAGCATCGCTTCCATTGATTTAAAAACCAAACCCTCTGAATGCACAAAAACAAAAACAACACACACATGCACTGTACCTTTTGTTGTTAAAATCTGTAATGATCAGTATATTATGTGATTATGTGTTGTACAGGGAGGGAGGTTTCATTGAGCGCTGCAGTTAAGACCAGGCTATTTATCAAAGCACCGCTTCCATTTATTTTAAGACCATTAGAAAGCACATGTACATGTATTTGTTTACATCTCTTATTACAGTTTCATTTAAATTCATCTACTCTGTACTTGCAGTTAAGTTAATATGTTTGTACAGTGTTACAGGTATGGGTTCATTGGGTAATGTACACAATTTCATTATTGCTCCATGCCATCCAGCTTACCTTCTCAGACTTAAGAAAGTTTTAATGCAAGGCATTCTTCAAGCTGGAAAAAAGAAGTTACTTTAAGCATGTCATTTGTAATACTAGGACATATACAGACAACTTTTGACTTTGTTTACTTACTGATACCAAGACTTTCTGAAGGTTTTAAATTTTGCGAAAAAAAAAAAACACATATTGGCTTCACCTCTCCCCCCTGCCCAGAAATAAAATTAAACTAAATCCCTACCTTTGGACAACCTTTCCAGTGGCCACACTTTCCCTGATATGAGTCGTGAGCTGCGCCCTTTTGCAATTCAGTCGTAATACTGCAATTAAAGGGTGATTAGCACTGCCAATTATTACATAACCCTATATTATTATAAAACTACAATCAATGTGAGTCTCTTCGTCTATTGATGTACACACAGTTCATGTGTCATCCGGGCGAACTTTCAGGAACGTAAAACTCTTGCCTGCCACCAGTGTGCTTGGGTTTGATTTACATAAACTCAACAAGTCAAGTTTTTTTGATTAAGAGTTTGGCTAACATGATAGTTTCTCCCTGTGTTAGGATTTTTATTTCCACATTGGTTTTTCCTGCTCTTGCAAGATACGGCTCCTGCAATCTCACTATTGGAGGAGTGTTAGCTAGCTGTAGCATCTCGGAGATTATGGGTGGGAATCCAACTGGGGGCCTGAAATTTTTTTTAAGGCTTCTTTAATTGCCAATTGCTCAACATGTAACTTACACTATCATTCCTTAATTTTGATCATAGTCATCAAACTGATTTTAGTACCAGATTTTCTACTTTTATCCTTTTTCGTACACATTCACTTAGTCATGTCCTGAAAAAAAAAAAAGTTCTTTCTGTGTCAGGAAGATCTTTAGTTATTAAAGACACAATTCCTCGACACTATACTAGAAAGCAACACCTCCGTCACTAGGGAATCTTAAGCCCTTGGTATGTTATTAGGTGTTTTGATTTGGTGGCATTGTAACTGAAGCTAAATCTGAGTGACCCCAGCTTGAACACAGACCGTCCTCTGACACCAGCCATGAAATCTCAGACAGCGACCCAGTTATGGTTCCTGTAACATCCTAACAGTCACAATACAGAGAGCTGCTGAACTGTATTCAGCCTGTATTCAACAAAGTTGACTACTGCAATTGTGTGCAATGACCTGTTAGATTGTATGGAGCATGACCTGAGATTGGTTGATGATCACGGCTATGTGGGCCTCGGGAAGCGCGAAAGTGACACAAGCACCAAGTGGAGTGCACTAGACTCTCCACCCAGCTTGGGGTCACGTGGGTGGCATCATTTGGCCATCTATCCTTACTCTATATTTGTTTTATGAAACAGGATATGAAGAGTGGGGGTTGCTTTCCTACTCACAGCTAATTAACATCTACCTGTGGTGCTGTGCTTCGACATCAAACATGGTCCTGTCCAGCGGTACCCAGAGGCGTTTTGACATGCTTTCAGCACAATATCGTGAGCTGCGCCCCTTTGCAATTCAGTCCTAATACTGCAAGTAAAGGATGATTAGCACTGCCAATTATTACATAAGTCTATATTATTATTAACTACAATCGATGTGAGTCTATTTGTCTGTTGATGTACACCCAGTTCACGTGTCATCCGGGCGAACTTTTTCAGGGTATGGTGTTTTTAGTTCTCAGGCCATGTCCTTAGGGACTCGTCACGCATTCATTCCAAGAATGCGCCATCCTGTTACAATTTTTCACAAATGCTCGATATCAATAAATTATTAACAAAAAGGAAAAAAAACGACCTGTTGCTGTTTTAATCTGTAATGATCAGCATATTACATGTTTTACAGGGAGGTTTCAATGAGCGACGCAATTAAGACCAGGCTGATTATCAAAGTTTATGCCCACTGTATCTTACATGAGGCCGCCCTTCAAATATCACAGC
Organism: Montipora capricornis; assembly: GCF_036669925.1. Taxonomy (NCBI): domain Eukaryota; kingdom Metazoa; phylum Cnidaria; class Anthozoa; order Scleractinia; family Acroporidae; genus Montipora; species Montipora capricornis. The sequence continues at coordinate 20,631,613 of NC_090891.1, read as the reverse complement.
AAGCTGGCAAAAAGCATCGCTTCCATTGATTTAAAAACCAAACCCTGTTAATGCTCAAAAACAGAAACAACACACACATGCACTCTACCTTTTGTTTTGAAAATCTGTAATTATCAGGGCCCGGTTGTTCCAAAGCCGATTAACGCTAATCCCAGATTAAAAATTAACCTTGGAGTTATATTTCTCTTCTCTCAAATGTTGTTCAACACTGATATTCAGCAAAACTTTGCATTAGCAGAAGTCAACCCTGAAAGAGAAAAATAAGCAAAAGAAACTATCAACTAAAAGTTGAAAACATGAAACAAAAGTGTACGCTCATCCTGGATTAAGTTAATCGGCTTTCGAACAACCGGGCCCAGTATATTATGCGATTATGTGTTTTACAGGGAGGGAGGTTTCAATGAGCGACGCAATTAAGACCAGGCTGATTATCAAAGTTTATGCCCACTGTATCTTACATGAGGCCGCCCTTCAAATATCACAGCAAGCTGGCAAAAAGCATCGCTTCCATTGATTTAAAAACCAAACCCTCTGAATGCACAAAAACAAAAACAACACACACATGCACTGTACCTTTTGTTGTTAAAATCTGTAATGATCAGTATATTATGTGATTATGTGTTGTACAGGGAGGGAGGTTTCATTGAGCGCTGCAGTTAAGACCAGGCTATTTATCAAAGCACCGCTTCCATTTATTTTAAGACCATTAGAAAGCACATGTACATGTATTTGTTTACATCTCTTATTACAGTTTCATTTAAATTCATCTACTCTGTACTTGCAGTTAAGTTAATATGTTTGTACAGTGTTACAGGTATGGGTTCATTGGGTAATGTACACAATTTCATTATTGCTCCATGCCATCCAGCTTACCTTCTCAGACTTAAGAAAGTTTTAATGCAAGGCATTCTTCAAGACGGAAAAAAGAAGTTACGTTAAGCATGTCATTTGTAATACTAGGACATATAAAGACAAATTTTGACTTTGTTTACTTACTGATACCAAGAATTTCTGAAGGTTTTAAATTTTGCGAAAAAAAAAAACACATATTGGCTTCACCTCTCCCCCTGCCCAGAAATAAAATTAAACTAAATCCCTACCTTTGGACAACCTTTCCAGTGGCCACACTTTCCCTGATATGAGTCGTGAGCTGCGCCCTTTTGCAATTCAGTCGTAATACTGCAATTAAAGGGTGATTAGCACTGCCAATTATTACATAACCCTATATTATTATAAAACTACAATCAATGTGAGTCTCTTCGTCTATTGATGTACACACAGTTCATGTGTCATCCGGGCGAACTTTCAGGAACGTAAAACTCTTGCCTGCCACCAGTGTGCTTGGGTTTGATTTACATAAACTCAACAAGTCAAGTTTTTTTGATTAAGAGTTTGGCTAACATGATAGTTTCTCCCTGTGTTAGGATTTGTATTTCCACATTGGTTTTTCCTGCTCTTTCAAGATACGGCTCCTGCAATCTCACTATTGGAGGAGTGATAGCTAGCTGTAGCATCTCGGAGATTATATGGGTGGGAATCCAACTGGGGGCCTGAAATTTTTTTTTCAGGCTTCTTTAATTGCCAATTGCTCAACATGTAACTTACACCATGATTCCTTAATTTTGATCATAGTCATCAAACTGATTTTAGTATCAGATTTTCTAGTTTTATCCTTTTTCGTACACATTCACTTAGTCATGTCCTGAAAAAAAAAAAAGTTCTTTCTGTGTCAGGAAGATCTTTAGTTATTAAAGACACAATTCCTCGACACTATACTAGAAAGCAACACCTCCGTCACTAGGGAATCTTAAGCCCTTGGTATGTTATCAGGCGTTTTAATTTGGTGGCATTGTAACTGAAGCTAAATCTGAGTGACCCCAGCTTGAACACAGACCGTCCTCTGACACCAGCCATGAAATCTCAGACAGCGACCCAGTTATGGTTCCTGTAACATCCTAACAGTCACAATACAGAGAGCTGCTGAACTGTATTCAGCCTGTATTCAACAAAGTTGACTACTGCAATTGTGTGCAATGACCTGTTAGATTGTATGGAGCATGACCTGGGATTGGTTGATGATCACGGCTATGCAGGCCTCGGGAAGCGCGAAAGTGACACAAGCACCAAGTGGAGTGCACTAGACTCTCCACCCAGCTTGGGGTCACGTGGGTGGCATCATTTGGCCATCTATCCTTACTCTATATTTGTTTTATGAAACAGGATATGAAGAGAGGTGTTGCTTTCCTACTCACAGCTAATTAACATCTACCTGTGGTGCTGTGCTTCGACATCAAACATGGTCCTGTCCAGCGGTACCCAGAGGCGTTTTGACATGCTTTCAGCACAATATCGTGAGCTGCGCCCCTTTGCAATTCAGTCCTAATACTGCAAGTAAAGGATGATTAGCACTGCCAATTATTACATAAGTCTATATTATTATTAACTACAATCGATGTGAGTCTATTTGTCTGTTGATGTACACCCAGTTCACGTGTCATCCGGGCGAACTTTTTCAGGGTATGGTGTTTTTAGTTCTCAGGCCATGTCCTTAGGGACTCGTCACGCATTCATTCCAAGAATGCGCCATCCTGTTACAATTTTTCACAAATGCTCGATATCAATAAATTATTAACAAAAAGGAAAAAAAACGACCTGTTGCTGTGTTAATCTGTAACGATCAGCATATTACATGTTTTACAGGGAGGTTTCAATGAGCGACGCAATTAAGACCAGGCTGATTATCAAAGTTTATGCCCACTGTATCTTACATGAGGCCGCCCTTCAAATATCACAGCAAGCTGGCAAAAAGCATCGCTTCCATTGATTTAAAAACCAAACCCTGTAAATGCACAAAAACAGAAACAACACACACATGCACTCTACCTTTTGTTTTGAAAATCTGTAATGATCAGGGCCCGGTTGTTCCAAAGCCAATTAACGCTAATCCCAGATTAAAAATTAACCTTGGAATTATATTTCTCTTCTCTCAAATGTTGTTCAACACTGATATTCAGCAAAACTTTGCATTAGCAGAAGTCAACCCTGAAAGAGAAAAATAAGCAAAAGAAACTATCAAGTAAAAGTTGAAAACATGAAACAAAAGTGTACGCTCATCCTGGATTAAGTTAATCGGCTTTCGAACAACCGGGCCCAGTATATTATGCGATTATGTGTTTTACAGGGAGGGAGGTTTCAATGAGCGACGCAATTAATACCAGGCTGATTATCAAAGTTTATGCCCACTGTATCTTACATGAGGCCGCCCTTCAAATATCACAGCAAGCTGGCAAAAAGCATCGCTTCCATTGATTTAAAAACCAAACCCTCTGAATGCACAAAAACAAAAACAACACACACATGCACTGTACCTTTTGTTGTTAAAATCTGTAATGATCAGTATATTATGTGATTATGTGTTGTACAGGGAGGGAGGTTTCATTGAGCGCTGCAGTTAAGACCAGGCTATTTATCAAAGCACCGCTTCCATTTATTTTAAGACCATTAGAAAGCACATGTACCAGTACTTGTTTACGTCTCTTATTACAGTTTCATTTAAATTCATCTACACTGTACTTGCAGTATTGTGTTTATGTGGAGTTTCAAGGAAGCCATGCTTACATAAGTAAATTTCCAAATTTCATGGGGACAGATTAATGTTTCCTTACCAAAATGATACATACTTTAGACATGTAAGTGAACATATATACTACTGATTTAAAATAATGATGTTTGAACATGGCCCATGAAATTTGGAGTTAGATAAATGCTCTTCTATTAGGTAATGATAATGCTTGGCTGTTAGGTAATGTACTTTATATGAATAAATTAATATATAACAAAATGTTAATAAGGGGATGAAAATAATTTTTTGAATTAAATAATGTTATTATTGTTTTCAATTTATTACAATTCATTAAAATTTATTGTTTAAACTTGAAATTTGCATTATGATTGTATTGATATTATAATCATCTAAAAGAGTACTTTTCAATTGAGTGTTGAGAGTAATCAGGCAATTACTCTGGTATTGGTTTTGATTTTAATTACCACACTGAAAATGACTACAATGATCTAACTACCGGTACATGTATCTTTACATGGGAACTGATTTCCAGGATAAAGTTGTAAAATTGTAGTTAGTTTGTAGTTATTCTAGATAATGAACTCTTTATGGAGAAATTTTAATACAATATCAATCTGCACATGAAAATTAATACATGCATGTGTTAATCCGTGTAAAATTTCTGCAGGCAGTGCAGATAGTTCACAGATATTTCTAGAGAACTCTTACATATCTGCAAAATGTCTGTAAATTATTATTATTATTTTATAGATAGGGGAAAACCTACTGCAGATAACTGCAGTGCTGTCACAGATATGTTACAGCACTGCAGTTATCTGCATTAGGTTCGCAGACATTTAACATATATGTCAGTTTGGTAAGGTTGTGTACTCTAATCAAGAACATTGGATGTCATTCCAGTTTTGACTCACTTTTGTTTTCACCCTCTCTCAACAGATATGGATAATTTTAACACTTAGTTGGAAAATCATTGCCCCCAAGTAACTTACAGGTGGTGGGTTAAATTATCTCATTCAGCTCCGGAATTGTAACTGCCTTGCTTCATTGATCCACTGGTAAGGACGTAAAGATTGTTTTTCTTTTCCTTCATGAATAGAAGGTTCTTGATATGCTTTTGAAAACAGTACAGAGCATTTTTTTCATGTCTATAAAATTTTCCACTATTTGAATCATATTAAAGGGTTGTCTAGAGAATGGTAGATTGAACCAGTAAGGAATTATAAACTGTTACGGTAGCATTGTCATAATTAAAATAATATATACATTTTTAGTAACTTCTAACTTTTACACTATTTGCAAATCTAACTGGGGTTGATACTTTAAATCTTGAAGTCATATTGCACATTACTAACTTAACTACCCGTAGTGGTTAGTCATTGATAATAATTATCAGCAACTGATAAAATGATCTCTTATTTCACCCTTCTTACATGAAGGTTGCATAGACTAGCTGTAAAATCAAAGATCATTCCTTAATTTCAGCCATTAACATGATACAGATTATCTTAGTTTTTTAACCTCTCCAGCTTTTTCTTACACATTCAATGACTCAGTTACATTCGTTTTGATCCTGGAAGGAGATATTTAACATCAGTCTTTTTATGTGCACTGCAATGCAAAGCAACACCTCCATCACATGGGTCCAAGCTCGGGCTTATGGTATGCTATCAGGCAATTTAATTGTGCTATGGTCATTGTAAATGAAACTAGATCAAGGTAACCCCAGCTTGAACACAGACGGTCCTCTGACACCAGCTATGAAATCTCAGACAGCGACCCGGTTATGGCACCTGTAACATCCTAAGAGTCAAGATACAGCATGCTGCTGAACTGTATTCAGCCTGTATTTAACAAAGTTGACTACTGTACCTGTGTGCAATGACGTGTTAGTATGCAAGGGGCATGACCTGGGATTCAGTTGATCATCACTGTTATGTGGGTCTCGGGAAGCACGAAAGTGAAACAAGCACCAAGTGGAGCGCACAAAACTCTCCACCCGGCTTTGGATCCGTTGACTGAAATTGTGCTGTGGTCATTGTAAATGAAACTAGATCGAGGTAACCCCAGCTTGAACACAGACGGTCCTCTGACACCAGCTATGAAATCTCAGACAGCAACCCGGTTATGGCACCTGTAACATCCTAAGAGTCAAGATACAGCATGCTGCTGAACTGTATTCAGCCTGTATTCAACAAAGTTGACTACTGTACCTGTGTGCAATGACCTGTTAGTATGCAAAGGGCGTGCATGACCTGGGATTGGTTGATCATCACGGCTATGTGGGTCTCGGGAAGCACGAAAGTGAAACAAGCACTAAGTGGAGTGCACGAAGCTCTCCACCCAGCTTGGGGTCCGTTGACCGGCATCTGTTGGCCATCCTTCCTTATTCGATATTCATTTTAGAAAACATTAGCCGTATGAAGAGAGGTGTTGCTTTCCCACTGACCTCAATATGCAACTTCAACTACAAACTGTGTGTTAGATGTCTCTTTGATAATTCTAAGAATGCAACCCACTGGAACATTACACACATTTCTTGCTAACTTGTGTTTTTTTTGCAGTTTACATGGTATATAAGGGCAAGACTGTAACTGAACGATGACTGATGGTGTCACACAATACTACAGTCCGATCCCCATAAAAGATCCAACAGTAAATTTCATTTAATTTGATTAGACTTCCCTACTGATGTCTCGAATACTTACAAAGGTAGAGTTGTAAAATTATTGCTTTTAACATAATATTATGTGCGCATGCCAAAACAAAGTCTTAAAGAACAGCCAACATGCTTTTGCTGTCATTCAATTCTGTGATGACCTCATGATGTATTGGCAATATTTACTACGAGTATTCATTACAACAGGTGCAATTATGACCAAGTTGATCCTAATTTGATCTTTATCATTCCTCATTAAAGTTTCCATGTCATTAGTGGCAGTAAGTTTTGATATTACTGTGAACTAGTAAAATGCTTTCAAAACTGTTGTTTGTTTCAATATGAAACAGACGGGGATGCTCGTCGTCTCGCTTAGGGGTGTAAATTTTGGATTTTGGTCTCGCTTAGGGTGTTCCGGGCAAAGCGCCAATATTTTGTGCCACCAAGGTCTCGTTTAGGGTTCCGCAAAGTAACACAGGATTACGGGAAGAGAAACAGAAGTCAAATTTCCTTTTAAATTTTCTTTTTAGATAAAAGCATTCGATGATTATGCCGTATTAAACGGTCTCTTTTAGGAGTCAAAATTTGCTTAAGCCACGCCTAGATTGGTCTCCTTTAGGGGTTAAATTCAAAATTTCCGACGAGCATCCCCGTCTGTTTCATTTGGGATTCCCCCCCCCCCCCCCCGGGAACCGGTCATCCTACAGTCACGATACAGTAAACGGCTGAACTGTATTCAGCCTGTATTCAACAAAGTTGACTACTGTACCTGTGTGCATGAGGTCTGCATGACCTACTAAGGATTGGTTGATCATTACGGCTATGTGAATCTCGGGAAGTGCGATAGTTAAACAAACACCAAGTACTAGTGGAGCGCGGGAAACTCTCCACTCAGCTTTGGGTCCCGTAGCTGATATGCATCTTTTGGCCATCTTTCGTTATTTGAATGATATTCATTTTAGGAAACTGGTGGCATGAGGAGAGGTGTTCCCTTCCCACTGACCTCAATATCCAACCTTAGCCAGAAATCCTGTGAATTATATTGTTCTCTTAACACTCCAAGGACAATCCATATAACATGACACATACATATAGTGTTCTAAATTTGGCAATTTTTTTGCGGTTTAATATCGTATTTAAGGGGCAAACTACACTATTTGAAGACTTTCTCATTGCACTGTCCTCTCCTTCATTCATTCAAATAAACTTTTGTTCAGATTTCTCATTATACTTAAAAATGTAGTGTTTGAAGTTATTATTGGTATTAACATGTCAATGGTGTTTTCGTCGTTCCTTATGGAGTTGTTCTTGCTTCCAACTGAAAGAACTAACAAAATTATAAAGAGTAAGTATTTAGACCAACGTGACGGTAGTGTTTAGACCAACGTGTCGGTAGTGTGTCGGCCAACGCGTCGGTAGTGTGTCGGCCAACGCGTCGGTAGTGTGTCGGCCAACGCGTCGGTAGTGTGTCGGCCGACGTGTCGGTAGTGTGTTGGCCGACGTGTCGGTCGTGTGTCGGTGGTGTGTCGGCCGACGCGTTGGCCGACGCGTTGGTGGGATCGGATTCTTAAATTTTACCAACATGTGCGCTTTACGTAGTGCTGCAACAAAGTTTAGGACTTCGAGCCAAAACGCTTTTGCTCTATTCAAATCTGTGATGACAACATAATGTATTTGCAATTCTTACTTCGAGTATTCAAGAACAGGTGCAATTACGATCAAGCTGTTCCTCTTTTTTGTCAGTTGTGACACATTATTAAGCCTTGTATGTCAGTAGCAGCAGTTAGTTGTGATACTTCAGAAAACTCGTAAAATACTTTCGAAAGCGTTTTTAACTACAAAATAATGAGGTACGCACGCACCGGCACTTATATCTTGCAGTTCTGTGCTTGCATGGGTTTGATCTCAATTGGCAAAAGATGGTCCAAAAAGACAAATTCTCGAACCTTGTTAGAAGTGTCATTTCTTCATTTATCCATAATCTGGTGCACTTCACGTGCTTTATGCTTATTCTTACGATTACTTGACTGACTCATACCGCATTTCAATACTTATGATTCCGTTACTCATCTGTGATCCCATCGGCGTGATTTTGAAGAAGATGTTTAGAAGCAGGAGCTGATAAAAGCATTAAACTTTGGAACTTGAAAGCACTTTGGAGTTGAGAGGAGAGATTGTACGCGCTGCGTTCTGTGTTTGTTGGGCATTTCAACTTACTTTGGAGACTAACATTAGTACTTAGTTATTGATTACTTAATTAATCCATACACTGCCGTGGGCCGGAAAGTTAAATATGCTGATGACTATGACTCTTTCCTTGGAAGGAGAAAAAGGAGATGAGTTCTTTTTTTCTTTTCATGCCATTATTTCTACTAATATAACACAAACAACACCTTACTCACCCTATTGACGATCTGAAATCCAGACGGACAAACCATAGTAAACCATGAATCAAAGCCGAATTCATTTGGCAGTGTTTTCGTTGTTATTCGTTGGGAGTATGCTTGTTTACAGCAGCGGTTGGGTGGACCAGCACGAGTCGACTGCCGTGACAGACAACCACTTGTGTACAATGTACTTGCAACTTTCTCTGTCATATTTCACTGAATTGCAGTTATACGGTAACCTTGGAATGTCTCGCTCTAGCAGTTGAGTTGACTTCAAAAGTCGCCCCTAATTCTTGACTTGAAAGTTTATGAAACCGTAGGCACATGAAACTTAAAGATCAGAAATCAAGTTTCATTTCATTTCGTCACAGTAAAAGCAAGTACGGTAAATGTACGTTAAGCTATTTGAAATCTGTTCGTGTTGAATTGTGCTTGTGTGGCACGGTAGAATAAATTAGCTTATTGTTTTTTTAATAATGTATTCCTGACACCTGTTTCGCGCTTGCAAGTGTAACATTACCATAATATCACCGGTATGCCGAGATTTGTAGCCGCATAACACGTTGAGCATTTGCCTAAAGAGTGCACTCATGCGTTTCCCAAGAATCCCGAAAATCCATTTGTAAAAAACTGCGATCCCTTAATTATGAAGGGCTGGCCTTTAAACATGTTTCCTGGAGAGGAGAAAAGGACACTTTTAAAGATGCAAGGCCACGAAAAAGGAACGTTTCTTTTCACCAACTGCACTAAGAAACGCACTCCAGAATCGAATGAAACAGTGCCAACTTTTCGAATTGTTTCGTCATCGCATCGAGGCTGAGCACAGGCGGCCCAGAGTCGGATATACACCCTATGCAAAATGAAAAGGGACTGGGAGCGATACGTGCGAGAACGAGGCTAGTTGGGCCAAGAAAAAATGGCCGCCTGATGCGAAGGGCGCCAAATTTTAAATATGCCGGCAAATTGTTGTGTTCCCAAATGCACCAAAAAGCTGTACAGGACTGAAAATGGAAAGAAAATTTCCTACTTCAAGTTTCCAGATGATGTGAACCTCAAGAAACGTTGGCTGCATGCTATTCGTCGCGACGAATGTAAGGATTTTACTGTCAACCAAAACACGAAGATTTGCTCTCGTCACTTTAAACCTGAGGACTTTGTTAAGTCTGTCGGAGGCCAGCGTATTTATGTCAGGGAAGGGGTCGTGCCGTCACGTTTTTCTTGGTCACAAAGTTCTCCGCTAAAGAGAAAGCCTCCTAAGAAACGTATGTTTACGTCGAATACAGACACAGAGTTGATAGTATCTCAAACAACTAGTGCAACTGAAACCAACGGTGATAACTGCACTTCATCGGCGGCTGGTAGCTCTGCTGATCATGACGTGCAAAACGACACGGATACGCAAGGAAACACGACAGAAGATTTCAAAGAACTTCTCGAAAAACTGAAGAGTTTGGAGCTTGAAAATGCTTCGCTAAAGGCTGAAATAGGAGTTTTGAAACGTCAGAAGGGTCTTGCAGATTCTCGCGTTTTTCAGTTGGGAAATTTTACCTCTGACGAGGACATCGCCTTTTACACCGGCTTTCCTAACTTTGCTACATTTAATGCTGTATATGAATTTTTGAACACTGGAACGAATGGGGAGAACATTAGGTACTGCTCGTCAAAAGAAAGAAGTGTCCCAAAGCGTTTTTATGATGAGAACGAAAATGAAACCGAGGAACCAGAGGAATGCACTCACAAAGGTAGAAAAAGGAGCTTAGAAGCAAGAGAGGAGTTTTTCCTTGTACTCTGCAGACTAAGAAGGGGATTTGCAGAAAAGCATCTGGCTCACTTGTTTCATATCTCTCAGTCAACAGTGAGCAGGATATTCCTGTCCTGGATAAATTACTTGTATCTTAAATTTGGTCAGGTATCTATATGGGCAAATAAGGAGGTTGTTACAGTTACTATGCCAGACAGCTTTAAAGACAAATACTCTTCCACCCGTGTAATAATCGATTGCACAGAGATTAGATGTCAGATGCCTTCCAGCCTTCTTTTGAATTCGAAACTGTTCAGCTCGTATAAAAACCACGTAACTCTGAAAGGCTTAGTTGGAATTGCTCCTAGTGGAGCTATAACTTTTATCAGTCAACTATACAGTGGAAGTATTTCCGATCGCGAAATTGTTGAGAGAAGTGGTTTTCTGAAGTTAGATTTTGATAAAGGTGACACTGTGATGGCCGATAAAGGCTTTACAATTGAAGATCTCCTTCCACTGGGTGTGAACCTAAACATTCCACCTTTTCTAGGGTTGTATACCCAAATGACAGCACAAGATGTTATCAAGACCCAGGAAATTGCCTCGGTAAGAATACATATCGAACGAGCTATTAACAAAGTCAAGAACTTCCGCATTTGGGATAGTGTCGTACCACTTAGTCTATTTGGGGTGGTAAATCAAATGTGGAGTGTCTGTGCCTTTTTGTGTAACATGCACGATCCTCTTATTTCCACGTAACATTTAGGCAAAGCAATAATGCCTTCTACAGAAGACAACATTATTTAATAAAAGCGCCAGACCCTAATGTTATGTCTCAGAAAGAGCACAGATTTGGTAAACTAGGGTTTCGGCATCTTTGTGCGCTAGGAGCTAGTAAACTGTCATTTATCTTCGTACAGTCATTGTGCTCAAGAACTGAGAATAAAGAAACTAAAAGGTTGATCAAGGTTGATACTCTGTTTTAGACATATGTGTCATTGCTACAATTTAACAACAATGACACGCTTTTCTAATGTTTACAGAATTCTAAAGCGGCTGGCTCTATAAAATGATTGAAGTAGCAGTTCTTAAGGCATTCATTCAATGTGTCCCAGAACTGAGGATCAAATGTGATCCTCTCTACACTCATGCCTTTGCTGGTGTAAATTACAAAATCACACCAGCTAGCCCCTGTAACAGCAAGTTGACCCTGTATTTGAAAGTAGTACTGATGTCCCCTTTTCAGTCTTGGCTGTCCATTTACATTTTCTGCAAAGAAACTTTCATCTGCACATGCATCTAAGGGACTTACATGAAACTTAGTGAAGGGACATTTAACCTCTACTAGTCCAAAAGGCTTACTACAACTATGATCAATGACCTTGCCATCTGGCGATGCTGCCAAAATTGGACAGGCCATACTCACAACAAGGCCACTTTTTAACACTGTAACTGGATTCCTAGCTGCAAACATATATTTTCCATATTCTTTCAAGGCTACAGGTTCATAGGTTTTCCCGTGTTCTGTCTGCTTGGAAGTAAATGGCTTGGGATGAAGCAGATTGTTTACTAAAGAGGCATGATTTCTTTTCCTTTTTGCAATGGTGTGGAAATTAGAAGCTGTAAACCGAAATTTTCTTTCAGCATTCCATTCTTGGGAGGCTGCTTGTTCTCTTGTAGTCTTCTCTATGTTATTGAGCTTTACCTCATCAACAGTCAAATGATCCAGGAGTGCTTCTTGGTTCCTGCTCAAACCATCTGGCTTTTTGTACTGTTCAGAATGTTGCAAAGGAAATGCAGGAAACGCAGATATAGCATTTTGGTCATCATTACCATGATTGCCGTCTGCTCTAGGCACTGAGTCAATATTGCAGAAAACTTGAAAATTGGATTCGGAAAACTGTAACTGATAACTTGCATATGAACCACTCGGAGATTTTCCAAATTTTGTTTCCTGTAAGTTAGTACCACCAGGAGAAATGATTTGAGACAGGGCAAATTTAGGATTGATCTTTTGAAGCTTGTCTTTCAACATAACTTCATTTGCTGTTTGTGTGCTCAAGTTTTTCCTAGCTTCATACAATAAACACCTCACACCACTATCAGGATCATAATCGCTATCTAATTTGGACCTCTTTACATTGAGTTCCATGACAGGTTGGGGCTTGATTTTTTCCCCTCTTGCAGGTCTGTGCCACAGCTGTAAACTGGAGGTGCATGCCTTAGGTTGTGCCATATCAGATTCATGGTCCAACTCCTTGACATTTTGACAGCTATACAAGCTAAACTTACAAAGTTTCATCATAAGTGCAAGTACATGATTACAAAAGCCAGCAGATCCCGCCACGCACGTACATGAAGCATACTTTACACTTCCACTCACTAAACAAAGTGCAACTTTTAATTTATGAGGGGCTTCATTTTTTTTAAAGCTATGATGACACAAACATTGAAAAAAGAAATATTCATTGTCACTAGCAGCAACTACGTCCTTCAAGTATTCGTCTTCAAGGAACGTCTTGGCTTTTCTCATGCTTGTTGGAACTGTATGGCTCTGTTTACTTCGGTCAATGTTTTTCCCAGACTGAGAGACATGCAAATCCATTTCTGCCTTTGTAAACAATGGCATTCGTTGTAAGCTTGTTGACCACCCAGTCGATGGAAACCTTACAGTACTTTCCTTTAGCAACGGATCATTTCGAATTTGTAATTTTTCTTGTCTCTGCTTTCGACGCGTGTAAATAAGGTTCTTGTCCGGATCCACAACATCTTTATCACGACCAGAAGCCACATATTCAAGTACTCTACGGAAAAATTAGCACACCAGTTAATTGTGCAGAAACAGGTAAGCGACGGAAATAAACATTAAATCTCCTGATCTCTACTTGAAATAAGAAATAAGAAATGTTAAATATCGAATCCTTTTAACCAAGTACAGTATAAAAAAGCCCTTATTATTACGACTACTGAGAAATACATCGATAAGCTTACTTGCCTTTTTGCTAACTGTGCCTTTGTTTTTAATCCTTTTGCCGGGTCGCCACGACATTTTAACCAAAAGCGAAGCTCATCCGTGGTGAGTGTTGTAGGATTTCCTCCTTGAAGACATGCTCCTGGTATATCGCCCTCGGAAAGACGGCTGGCACTTACAGTTCGATCAGCAGCCATATTTTACCACGAGTAAACAGAACAAGGCCCAACTAGCCTCGTTCTCGCACGTATCGCTCCCAGTCCCTTTTCATTTTGCATAGGGTGTCATCGATAACAGACTGAAAAATATATTTACCCGCAAAAGTTCTCAATAAAAAAGCCGTACTTTATTGTCATGGTGAATTTCTTGCTTTTTGTGTGGTTTTTTGCCTGATTGAATGCGATTTAAGCGACTTCTCAAATTCCCGAGTCGTCACTCTTCCCTAAATAAAGGAAAGGCTGGCAACTCATTTCTAACTTACCTCAGATCTCGCCGAAAAAATTCACACTTCTCCGGTATCAGGCACGCTCAAACTCCGGCGATGGCTACACGGATAAATTTACTTCCCCTTGACCAAGTTTCAAGGTCCAGCGAGTATCCATTGCTGAGAAACTGCGAAAAATATTCGAATTTTCAAACTCCTTCGAGGCTCGCTAACAACCAATTTTGACACGGCTGGTCAACGGTTCACTGAGCCTCCATACGGTGAGCGCAAACCTACGCAAGTGTACCCATAGTTGGGCAGAGCAAAACAAATCCCAGACTCGTCCCCAAATACCTGCTTGGGGTCATGTTCGAGTTTCTAAATCGGCGAACGATATTAAAAGTTCCACACTGAAACCTTAAACACAACTCCCATCGCTTTGGTTGCCCCACCGCATGTTATAAATCCGGATTTTCATCGAACTCCGTAAGTACTGAAGCTGTTTGAAGCCTCGCGCGTGCAAAAATCCCCTCGTCCGATGACACTCGACACCACGGCTGTTTTTTTGTTTTTGTGGGAAAAAGTATAGTTTTGTTAAGTGAATTGCTTTGAGCCAAAGAAATCACCGCACCGTAATTTCTACTGTCCAAAAAACAGACAAGCGAGATTGTAACTCGGATACCTTTCAGGTATTCCGAGTAATAATTGTTGGTTTTCGATCGATATCGCTTGATGCATGCAGCGCACCGGTGTGAGAAATAATTTTGAACATTTCAACGCAACTGGAAGCGCAAAAACAAAGCACAGATGATTTCAACGATGGCATTTTCCCTGGACTCTCAACAGAAAAATGTGTCCAAAAGGCTGAAAAGGTGCAGCGACCTTTTCAAATGAATTTCTTCTGCAGTCATGATAATGTGAGTTTTTGACGGATGAAAAATTAAACAGGATTGTGTTTCATACACTAGTAAATACCTTCGACTGCGTTTCAAACTCCATCCAAACAGCTTCAGTACTTACGGAGTTCGATGAAAATCCGGATTTATAACATGCGGTGGGGCAACCAAAGCGATGGGAGCTGTGTTTAAGGTTTCAGTGTGGAACTTTTAATATCGTTCGCCGATTTAGAAACTCGAACATGACCCCAGGCAGGTATTTGGGGACGAGTCTGGGATTTGTTTTGCTCTGCCCAACTATGGGTACACTTGCGTAGGTTTGCGCTCACCGTATGGAGGCTCAGTGAACCGTTGACCAGCCGTGTCAAAATTGGTTGTTAGCGAGCCTCGAAGGAGTTTGAAAATTCGAATATTTTTCGCAGTTTCTCAGCAATGGATACTCGCTGGACCTTGAAACTTGGTCAAGGGGAAGTAAATTTATCCGTGTAGCCATCGCCGGAGTTTGAGCGTGGCTGATACCGGAGAATTGTGAATTTTTTCGGCGAGATCTGAGGTAAGTTAGAAATGAGTTGCCAGCCTTTCCTTTATTTAGGGAAGAGTGACGACTCGGGAATTTGAGAAGTCGCTTAAATCGCATTCCATCAGGCAAAAAACCACTCAAAAAGCAAGAAATTCACCATGACAATAAAGTACGGCTTTTTTATTGAGAACTTTTGCGGGTAAATATCTTTTTCAGTCTGTTATCGAAATTCCCATACAAATCCTTATAATTGTTTACCTTCCGACTCTGGGCCGCCTGTGGGCTGAGCTGTTTTCCAAACTATCCGGCATTCATTGGAAATTTCAGTTAACGGCTTCGGGGAGACAATACAACGTAATTCAGTTGGGCAAAAGTTTCCTGGACGGACGAGACCAGTTCACCGAAGTTAAAAACGGCTGGTACTTGAACACGTCAGAATTTTCGAGAGTCCATGCCTCCCAACCAATTATTAGGCTGATTTAGCAACAGAACGGGAACGTCAGTGGCGACGGCGCGCGGAGAAAAAACACCAATGAGAATTCAGAATAGAATAGACTTCACTCTTTTCTTCTCTATTCTAAATTCTCATTGGTAGTTTTGCTGCGCGCGACGTCGCCACTGACGTTCCCGTTCTGTTTGCTAAATCAGCCTATTGTAAGGTAGTGTACTGTGAGTGTCATTTTCGGGGTAGTTTTATCGGTATGCACCCCTTCTTGCTTTTGCATAGGCATGTCACGCTTATAGTTAGGCTAAGAACTGTGGGCTTTCCATATGCGAAAAGGATTAGAATAAAAGAAGAGTTTTGTAAAAGGGTCGAAAATGCCGATTTTCACAGATTTTGCAAAGGAGGGACCAAGGGAGTATTTTCAAAAGTGGCTGATTTTTTAGGCAGACTTCTAGAAGCTGAAAGACACGGAAATGTATACCAGCTGCCTGATACCGTAATTGGTATGGATTGAAAGCGTAGGTATTGTAGTTTTTTTCCTATGTCATAAACAGCTTGCGAAAAGACCTAGAATAAGAGAAATAGCAAGTTTTTCGAAAGTGCGGATTTTCCGAGGGACCAAGAGAAAATGTTAAAAAATGATAATGATGAGTGTTGTCTTCAATTGGACTGCTATAAAATCCTGGAGCACCAGAAGATCGTTGTTTTTAAGTAAAATCTTTATTATTAAAAACTGGATCATTGGATAATGCAATTCAAGAGTTTTGATTGGCTAAGCCACCATGGGTTATCAGCCGTTATACCGTGATCTACAAACACGGCAAGCATATGCGTGATTTTGTGGGCCTTTTTATTTTTATTGTAGTCTAGTTTTCTATATTTTGGGGGCGTTTTTAATAAAACAATTATTCCACTCACGCTTTTTGGATATTTAAGATGATTATCACGCGCCTCGTTGGCTATCTATCATCTCATATCCAACGCGTGCTCATGGAATAATTGTTAATTATTACTGTTCGCAGAAATGAGGCGGACCAGTAGTTGGTGACCTAAAAGGGCTGCCTTAATAATTTTATCCAACAAGGGAAAGACCTTTAAAGTCTTCTTGATTAAGGACTGTACACCGTATAATCCGGCACTTATGATCGAATGAAAACCCCATGCACTGTTTGAAAGAGAAGGTTACGGTGTTCCCAACAGGTTTTGCGGTCGTGATGCCGCTTCTAAGCAAGCTAAGTCTTCGAGTTAGTCTTTCTTATGCATTTTAACATTAGGCATGTTAGTGTTTTAAATTACTAGTTCTTGAACTGAAATGTACTCTAGCCTGCGTAACTGGCGGTATTGTTGGCGAGAGAGGCAAATTAACCAGCGGAGAATGGGAAGGGGCGCTGTGAAATATGCCCCTACCCAGTCTCCGCGCGGCTTATACTTCACGCGCCAACAAAACCGCCAGCTTCGCAGATTAGATGTACACAGCCTTGATTTATTTCTAGTAACCCTACCACCGTGTATAAAGAAGTGCTACTGATTGAAGAGAAAAGACCACTTTTGATATATTATATATTGAAATAATTAACAATTATTGGACGAGGTTGAGTCCGAGGCGAGGTTGATCTGCTCGCCACTGACAAAACACGATATTTTGCAATAACCGAGTTCAATTCTTATTTTATCATTCGATGACTGAGTTAACTTTATTTTTCACAATCCCCAAAAATCAAATCTTTTTTGAAAGCTCAGGAAAGCGAACTGCCATTTTCACACAATAACGTGGTTTCAATTACGCATGAGCACAATACTTGCAGCAAAACACTTATTTGCAGACAGTTATTTGCAGGTCACGTGGTGGGCCAATGAAAAGGAAGGGAAAAATCCATCGAATAATAATACATGTGCATGTGCAAATTGAATGATTCATTAAGGCCTTCCCTCCGAGTCGCAAAACAAGCAATTTAGAACCAACAAGACGATCTAGGATCGTAAGTCAGGCTGTGGCCACACGTGTGCTGCTAGGGATCATGAGCGTTGAGTAGTAGTTCTAAAAAAAGATGTGTAATACATGGAAAGATGTGCATGTCTCAAAGAAAGATCACGAAATTTGTAATCACACTGGCAAAAACAACATGCATTTCGTCATGAAAACATTGCTGACTTGATGTCCGATCTCACCCATAGATCACTTGCTTGTAAAGCGCATTTGAATATGCTAATAGAAATGCGCTATATAAATTCATTACCATTACTACAATCAACTTCACCAATATCAAGACTCTTGGGTAAATCTGCACTTGTGAGCTCGGGTGACGATAGAATTTGTTTCCTTGGTCAGCAATGCAACATAACGTTTGGGATTTCCAATAACTACAAGACTTTGCTGTTGCGTAACACATTGCATAAAGTCCTAGAGCACAGCATTGTTTACAAGTGCAGTTGCATTGTTCTCTAACACTGTTCACTGCAGTTATTTCATATGTACTAATATGCAGCCCTCTGAGTTCAGAGTTATATAACGCCTGAGTTCATAATTGTCACCAAGTGAGTGTATAGCCTGGAAATACTGTACTAAGTCCTGAATGGATGGTACTTCTAATAGTACACATGTACCTTGGGGATGGCTTCTACCACATTCATCTCTTGCATGAGAATCAAAAATCTTATAACTCCCATTATCAGTATGATAGATACTAACACCAATACATCCTATTGTCAGAATAAATGAAGAATAATTTTGTGACAAGAGCGATTCAAATGCACTGTCTATAGGTATACTGTACTGATATCCCTCAATTATTGAATCACTGTTATGTAGATTACCTGTGTCGCTTTCACTATAATTAAGCTGGTAATTGTTCTCAGACATAGCAATCAATATTATTCATCGGAGGCCCAGGATTTGTTTCTATGTCATTACATACATTTATTTCAGCACAGCATCGTCTATGATCACCATGCATTCTTGTACAAACTCATTGGTCCACAGCATGTGTACAACACTTGATATTTCTTCAGATTTACGCGTTTTCGTGTTCCAGTGTATTTTCCAAAGCAAGTAAACGTACTGTTTGACGAAATCTTCGTCGAATGGAAGCTGGCTTTTTCCTCACTTTTTCAAACGAACGGAGACTGGCAATTATTCGCCTTCTTTTCATTTGACTACTCAGCCTGCAACTGATGTAACCATGAAGTTCTGACGGCAAAGGAGTGATCTTAAGAATCTTTTTCCACACAAAGACCCTCCGTTTTCTGCTTTTCTGCGACAGACGTTTCAGCTTCTTCACAGGAATCCTACTAGGTTCGCGATCACGACACATGGCATTCACGTACAACACGGTTATGATTCCAATAAACAAATTTAGCATAACGAGATCTCAATTTCTCTCTATATTTTATTTTCACTACGCCATCATGTTGATGATGTACAAATGGCAACATTGCCTCCCCTAATACATCACATTTTCCCAGGACATTCAACATTGCTCGTGTTGGTAACGCAATCGTATACAACACGCGAACGTACATGATTACACAGAAAACTAATGCAGTACAAAGAGAAATTGATAGAACTGATAATCCACTTGATACATTGTACAAAATATATGAAATAATGATCATGACAGTCATAAAATTAAAGAATTTACTTGCATCTTCGCTTCGGTAAGTGACGGCTTTCTTGTTGTTGTTGTTGTCCTCCGTACCATTATGTTGATTATCAAATATCAGAAATATCAGCGTCAAAATTTCGAGTAAAGTTCGTTAATGTACTTCTGTCATTGCTAGTCATAGTTTGCACATATTTTGTACTCAATGACTGCTCAACTGATCTCTTTAGAACTTGTAAGAGCTTGATAGCAACATTTGAGATATTTGCCAAGCAAGAGTTCGCAGAACAACGACTTTGGAAATGGACGCTCATTTTCGTGTTTTGATGTGGGTCTACCACGAACAGTCTGTAAGTGGTTTGAGCGTATTGGACCTAACACCGTAACTCGCTTCTGCCATATCTGTAATCATTAATGTATACCTACCATCGCAGAGAATCACTTCTAAGGTTATCGAAGAGAAATGAAAATGAAGCGAAATGAACATTGAGCCTTCACTACATATCTGCGGTATTGCCCATTGCACGTGACGGACATTTGCGAAGAAATACACTGGTAAACCTAGAGTCGGTCGCCCGACTAATAAAACATCGTTTTGTCACCACGGATGGAAACCGAAAGTGCCAGAACATTTTGCATTAAGTCCCTGCTTACGAGCCAGAAGGCCCATCAGGCCGGCGCTTATCTTCCGTAGCATGAAGCGACTAGGAGTATTTCTACTCCCCCCTGGATGGGACGCTAGTCCATCGCAGGGTTACCCCCCAGCATTTCGCCGGTATCCATTTATACACCTGGTTGGAGAGAGGCACCGTGAGAGTAAAGTGTCTTGCCCAAGAACACAACACAATGTCCCAAGAGTTAGATTTACCCAAACTGGTCTAGTCCCCATCAGGGTCAGAAAAGTGTCTGTTTTTAAACCAACTTTTTCAGGAAAATAAACAATCGACCAATTAGCTAACTCAATATTGTATCCAATCAGAAGCGCATGACCTTGAAGCATGTAACTTGCAACTCTTTTCCTTGGAACAAAGCTAGGGGTTTTAGGACACCAATTTGTTTTGCCTAAATATGAA
>NC_090891.1:20588818-20601318 GCF_036669925.1 Montipora capricornis | reverse complement strand
TTCTTCTAACGAGGACCAAGAAATGAGCGAAAGAATTTTGGTGAAGTAGTATTTACCGAAAAAGACTGGGTCAAAGGTAAAATCCAAGATGGCGCGTGAACGTGCCAGTTCTGCGATTCCATTGACTGAAGATACCTTGTTTGTAGGGTCAAGGGTTCCAGATGAAATAAAGCGAATGATACCGCATCTAACCTCCATTGATAAAGCTCTGTTTAGGAAGATTCTGCACGGTAAGTTTTCCTAGAAAAAGATGCCTTTGCATGCGCAGTTGCTTACCTTTCCGCAATAAATTATGTACAAACAGTGAACATGAAATTTGTCAAACAGTGTTGCCCCAATCAATTGTCCTTTTTCTATTTTTTTTCAGTTATTGTCTCAGTTTTTGAGGGAAAGTTGCCTGATGATGGATTATTTCAAAGACTTCAATCAGATGCTGTAACTGAAGATATGCTATCTAGTCTGTATTCTGGGCTTTATTCTCTTCTTCGCAGTGCTTTACGCCTGCCTCTGACTTCATTGAAACCTGAGAAGTTTAAAGCAGACCTTGTAGAACTAAGGTAAGGAGTGCAACTAGAGGTGACATAAGGTGTAATGCACCTATCAATGTTAAGCCCCAGGGTGGGGAGGGTGGCGGGCTGACCCAGGGGAATTTGACATTTTGATTGAGGCTAGCGCCAAATTTCCCACCCCCGGGTACCTGCAGACCGTCAAATTCCCCACCCCTGGGGACCTTCTGATCGCCACATTCCTTCCCTGGTTTAATTTTTTTCAATAGATTCACATTTAACAGCGGATGGAAATTTGTCGTGTAACACGAAACCTTTCCGTTGCTTACGGTACTAAACAAGAACCTAAAATTGACCAAAGCAATAATATTATGAACAATATCATTATTTTTTAGCCTTGTAAATAGTTCTTTTACTATTTACAGGCTTTCGAATCAATCAAGCGTGCACAATGATAGAGTGGAAAATTAATGAATACGAGAAGTACACAAAAAGCAATCACAAAAAAAATAAACATTCTTGTACTTCTGAACACTCCAACAAAGACAGAAAAAAGTGATGGTCCATATTTACAAAAAGACAAGACAGATTCGTTTTCCTTTCTTTCACCCCATGGTGTCTAGAAAAATCAGGAAAACCAGAGAAGTCACGCTATGATTGTGGATAACGACTCATCTCCAGGTTCTCTCGGTGTTCCAAGATGGCGGGCATGTCAAATTCCCGACCCTGGGGAAACACATACTGTACGTGTCAAAATCCCTACCCAGGGAAAGGTTCTCTGGGTCAATTTCCCGTAGGTAGCCCGCCCCCCCCACCCTGGGGCTTAACATTGATAGGTGCATAAAGCACCCGCGGAAAGGATAGCTACAAATGTAGCTAGTTGTTTGGCAACTTAGCTGGCCATTTAAGACAAGAGGCCAAGCGATGTTGAAGACAACCCGAAGGCTCCTTTTTAATTAACTTCTATGGTAACTTACAGCATCTACCGCAACTCATGGCAGGCGTGGGTGCCACTCCTATCCCGTTGCATGCACAATTTGTCCCCAGTAATACTTCTACTCATTTTACCCACCACAAATCGATGGAAAGCTGAGTGAACTTTGGAGTGCACGAGCTGGGATTCGAACTCGGTGCACTGAAATGCTGCACCCACGAGCGATACCCATTATGCTACGTGCGCTCCTTTTATGGTCCATTCAGGATGTAGATAAATGACCCCCACGAGTTCCAGTAGCTCAATGGTTAAAGCATGCGATCGGTGTTAGGGAGGTCATAGGTTTGAATCCTGCCTTGGACTCTGATTTTTCAGTTGTCCTTTTACCCGTTGCTAAGCAACTAGTTTCCTAAAGTAAGGGGTTTTCTGAGTGGAGATAACATCAACCATAAGGCCTGGTTTTCACTAGCGATGCAAGAATAAGCACAAGGAACACACGCAAGCGCATTTACTTGTAGTTAATTAGTGTCTATTGTTCTAACAAAAGGCTCTAATGAACAACAAACTACTGAGTTTGCATATACTTCTTGTGGTTATGCTTGTGTCGCTAGTGAAAACCAGGCTTAAAGCTTGTAAAAGGTATGGGTGTATTGCTTTAGGTTAAGATCATAACAAACTGCTTTATAGTGAAGATTTTCTTTGAAGCCAAGAGTGCAGAACAGTTTGTTTTTCTGACATGAAATCGCCGTCTCCTCTTCCTCATCAAAGCCCCTGCCAGGTTTAGGTGTAATAATAATGATAATGATGATGGGAATTCAGGTAGTGGTGATAGGTCAGCGAGTGAAGTGAGTGAGTAAATAAATAAATATTATTATTATTATTTTTATCTTCATCTGCCTACCACTGGCTCAGCTGGTAGAGCATCAGGCTTCCACGCGGGAGTTCTTAGGTTCAATCCCCGGCCAGATCAATACTCAGTATGATAAAATAACTGACGAGAAAGTGCTACCTTTGTAATTTCGTCTGAAAATGGTTCTAAAGACTTTCAAGTCCTCTTGGATAAGGACTATAATTAAACCGTAGACCCAGTCTCACAAATATCTTCCATGTTCACATGACTTTGTCTTTTTTTTTCTGATTGTGGGACACTAAAGAACCCACACACTATAAGAAAAGAGTAGGGGATGGAGTCCCCAGCATTTTGGCTGTCCTGTTCTCTTTAGCAGAAGTGGCTGGCTTGGCATGATGTCGTTGAAAAATGCTTATGGTGTATGAGGCCATATATTTAGCAGAAAAAGCCATTAGTCAAAAAGGACTTCACCAGTGCTGGCACATGTCGAATGTAGAATGTAGAATGTAGAATCTTCATTGCCATCACCTCATTTTTATCTAAATTTCTGATCATACAAAACCTTTGATACCGGTAACTGATGTGTGCAAAATTGTTGCATTAAACAATATTTAAGGCACCCTGTTCAGTGGTTGTTTGGCTGCTGTATTGTAAACTGTAAATTTGAGGGATAAAATGATATTGTGAGGTGTTTTGCAAAGATCAAATGATGGAAGTGTCTAGTCTTCCAGTGGTGGAGCACTAATTTGAGACACTGTAAACTTAAATCAACAAATTAACACAAATCAAGTATTGGTTTTTTTTAGGAGAGGGGAAAACTGAAGTACCCAAAGAAAAACCTCTCGGAACAGAGTAGAGAACCAACAAACTTATCTCACATATGACACAGTCTGGGAATTGAACCCAGACCACATTGGTGGGAGGTGAGTGCTCTCACCACTGCGCCTGACCAGAAACCCTCTCTTGTTAAAATTATGAACACAAACAAGTTTCAAAATTTGGTTTTGACAGTTTTTGAAGAGTATTAGTGGTGGAGGCTGAAATTCTGTCACCACAAGACACATAATTTGTACTGAGAATAACATGGCAAAATGGTCTGTCTTCTTCCTCTTTTTGGTTGTCATGATGATTATTCCGACTCGTCTTTTTTCTCATTTTAAAAGGTTACACATGGTTGACTTTAAAAAATGATATAATTTTGTACTTTTCCTGTCAAGTTATATGTACAGTACCTGTAACAATGTTGCCCCTTTTGGAAAACAGGGCTGGTGCAGTGGTTAGAGCACTTGCTTGCCATCAATGTGGCCCAAGTTCAATTCACAGACTCAGTATCATTCATAATTATGTGGGTTACTGGAAAGTTTGTTGGTTCTCTACTCTGCTCTGTGTTTTTTTTTTTCTGGGTACTGTGGTTTTCTCTTTTCTCAAAAACAAATTGTTTTATTTCATTTGTATTAATATACATTGTACAGTGTCCTGAAGTAGTGCCCTAGCTTTTGGAAGGAAAGACTAGACACTTTTAAAAGTGAAATTCATTCACCTCTAAACTGGGCCCCCTTTGACAAGTAGAATCATCTAGTTTTGGACCAAGTAAAGTATATTTATAAGCATCTTTCGTAGGAGGCTATGGGTCAAACCAGCATTAAAAGATTGTTCAAGCAGTAACCAGTCATGTCTAGAAAGTTCCTTATTGTCTTTCCTCCAGAATTCCTGGAGAATTAATTCCTGATTTATCAAGCATTGTATTTGGAGACAGGCAAGT
This sequence comes from Montipora capricornis, assembly GCF_036669925.1. Lineage (NCBI taxonomy): Eukaryota > Metazoa > Cnidaria > Anthozoa > Scleractinia > Acroporidae > Montipora > Montipora capricornis. The sequence continues at coordinate 20,597,266 of NC_090891.1, read as the reverse complement.
ATCCTGCTTTTTTCTTGTGTGTTTATTTTAAAAATAAGTCCGGTGAAGAGAAAACGTGTTTCAGTTTTTCTTGTCATTCAAAAGGATTCATTGCATGATTAAGTTAGTAGTTATTCAGAGGGGAAAATCATTTTGATAAGCTTAATCCTTTTGCCCTGCTTATTTTGTGACATGCAGCATACAATATACACGTACAGTGTGTATGTACTGGGAATTTGGCCTATCCTTGTCTTCATACACAGGGTCAGTCAATGCAATTTTCATCACAAGCCTAAACATTGAGATTTGCAGGTCGCAGGTTGCAGGTCATTAATTGTTTCACCAATAAAGAAAGTATCCTAAACATTCTTAAAAGCTAACCTTAGGCCTAATTAGGCCTAAACAAAAGTTTTTAGGCCTAAGGTTAGCTTTTATGAATGTTTAGGATACTTTCTGTATTGGTGAAACAATGACCTGCAACCCGCGACCTGCAACCTGCAAATTAGACCTGCTGAGGCCCATATGGTCTTCTTGCCTTGGAAGGTTCGCAGATGCATGAGCCCTCCCCCAGAATCTCAAAAATTTTTGACTCTTTAGTGGTGCAATTTTTTGCAGTTTGAGGCTAAAATTGATGCAGAGTTGCTCTGCTACATGTACTCCAAACAGTTGTCTGATGTTAAATAGTTGGGACACATTGTAAGATCATTTTCACAGTTCATTGATAAATAAAAGTTTCGGAATTGGTAACCTCAAAAATTATATTAACTGGTTGTTATTACAGTTTGCTTCTAAAAGGCTACATTAGTTAGGTTTATCAGCTGAATTACTGTTACGGGTTATCAATGTTAAATATGGTCGCTAATTATTAGTTGCAAAAAGTGAGGATAAAATTAATTTCATTCATGGGTCTATCCCTGAGATGATGCCATCATCTGTCCAGTTTTGAAAGAATTTCTCATCACATACCGGTTTGTGAGGTCATCTCAGAACCATGCTCTACACAAGCGCAACTGTGAGGCAAACAACTTCAGGTTTTGTTAAATTTTACCGTCCACTAAAATAGAGATTAATTATTTTTCGAGGCGAATAGTCTCAGCGTGCATAATGTTTTGGAATAGATTTACCTCGACAAAGAAACATTTGAGTTTAAGGGGCACTAGAAATTCTTGTTAGGATTCAAATGTGAAAGAAGTACTCTACCTTAATTTACTCTCCATATTAATTAAGTGAGTACAGTGTAGTTCTACCGGCTATCTGGCTTTTTAACATTACTACATACAGTAAATTATAAGAACAAGTCATATTCATATTCATACATGTACCTTAAAATCATGTCTAGCAGTCTGTTTTCCCTTACATGTAGGTGTCGTCTGCTATATTAATTTAATAGTTTATTTTCCTTGACAGGAGATCATCTTTTGATGCTGCTTCCCTAAGCAACCGCAGCCATCTTCCAAGCTTGGATTCTCTCAGGTGGAGAGTTGATGTAGCTATATCTACAAGGTACTAGGCCACATACCTATGGCTATAATGATAGTCGTCTATGTAAACACTTACAGATATTGCATGTACTAGTAAATTATATCATTCTAGAATGAAGATTGGTTAAATAGCAGGAACATTTCTGCTTAAATCTCTTGCACACCACTTTTTTTCTCCCAGGTGATGTGTGATTTTTAACAAGTGCATTTCAAACTTTGCTATTTTTCAGTGCTCTAAATAGGGTGCTTGAGCCATCAGTACTAATGGAACTGAAGCTTAGCAATGGGAAAGTTCACACTTTTGAGGTAAGGAAAGTTGGACAGTTGTACTTGTTTGTTACCGTTAATAATTTTGCAGTTTTATCTGGTTTTTTAGTCCTTTTTTCTCTGCTAATACAGTTATGTTATTACCATCCTGAAAAGCACTTGTAAACAACTTTAACCCATGGGAGTGACACTTAACACATTTTACTCAGCTACATGTATCAAACGCCAGATGATTTTACTTGTCAAGTGGGGGCGTCCTAGGGCATTTGAGGAGTCGATAATATTTATTGGTTATTAAATAATCTTGTAAATTTTCTGTTGCTGGATTGTTCACTTTACGTTTTTCAGGTTACAAAATTTGTAACCAGAAAAACGTATGATATGTTTGATAATTTTTGTTTGGTGCTTTTTCTTGCTAGGTGCCTGCATCCAAGTTTCACGAGTTGAGGTACAATGTGGCTTATGTGTTAAAGGAAATGGAAGATGTTGAAAAGAAGAACATCTTGAAGATTGAAGACTGACAAAGCTGAAGACAGTTCACTTGGACAGGTACATGTACATCTACACTGTACATTGTACTTTCAGTACAGATATACAGTACATGTCCAGAAATGCATATAGTAGTTAGATGAACGACAATTTTACCAAGCAATATTACTCGCATCCGGGAATACAATTTTAATATGTCACAGTGTTGCTTAAACTCCTGTCATCCTGTCCAAAAATAACACTGTTTCTCACACTTACCTAATTTGCTAGAAATTCATAGAAAATGCTTAAACTTCAAAGACACTGCATGTTACAGTAGATATCAAAATTGGATGTGCATCTACAGCTGTGACATTCATCTCTGGACAGGGCAAATCTGTTACCTTTTAGTTTACTGAAACCTTATTAGGGGCAATGAAAGTGCTTGATACTTGACAGTGACTTTTGTAGCCACCAAAATCAAGGTTTTTGGGATTATCCTACATGTACTTAATAATAATAATAATAATAATAATAATAATAATATAATAATAATAATAATAATAATAATAATAATAATAATAATAATAATCTAAAGAGAGAATTGTCAAGACTTTGGAACATAAGCGAGATTACTGTCATACCAGTAGTGATGCATGGGAGCTCTTGGATTGAAAGACTCAGAATTCAATTAGGGTAGCTGTACCATAGGTACAAAAAACAACCTTGCTTGGAATGGCTGAGATATTGAGGAGAGTGCTAGAGAACTGATTGGAAAGAAGAAAGTTAAACCAAGAACCTTTGGTCATTTGGTATGACCCGCTTTTTGGTTGGAATGTATCGGCTAAGATCAGCTTGAGAACAGGACAAATAACAATAATAATAATAATAATAACAACAACCAGAACAACAACAACAACAATAATAAATACTTTATTAATTAATGTGTTGAAAGCCTACTATAGCTTACATGGCGATTAAACTAATATTGTAGACACCTAACTACTTAAAAAAAATCAAACAAACAAATAAACTTGGAAACCCTGCCTACGCCATTAATACTATTATTATTCTAAGAGTTACACAGATGACAGTTCTTACAGGTGTCAGTTCTTATGAGGTTCTCAATGTCCACTAGTCTTTTCTCGCCAGGTTCATAAACGAAGCAACTGTTACAGAACTCTTACGTGAATACATTTACTTAGTTTGAACCCTATTACTTGCCCATTATATCTAATACTGTGTTTCCCACAGGTAAAACAGGTGGTAGTAACTGTAATTGTTCTCCGAATCATAAAATTGTCCGAATTTCTCAGGTTATAACTCCAGCTGTTTAAAAATTAAAAATATTGGATATACAACTAGGGCATCAATAATTATGCTTGACTTTGAACATTATCATTGCCGCTATCTCCCGCAGCCTTCTGTTCAGCAGTGAGGGGAGTTTAGGCTGTACAAGAAGTTCTTCGAATGCAATACTTTTATCACAATAATTATACTGATCTACATGTAAGTGCTCTCTCTCAGAGTCTCGATCTTCCAGCCATCAGATTTTCTACAGAAGTGCCAGACCATCTGACATTAAGTTAATTGTGGCAAATTAAAAGATTTGTAAATTCTAAGCTTAAACTAATGTTGGTATTAAATTTTTCAGTCTCACCACGACCCTATTTTCCTAGGTACAGTGTACTCTATGAGGTAGTTTGTCTAAGTGGCTAGTAAACTTCAGCTGCTCATCAAGGGAAGGGGCACATAAATGAAGTAATGAAAATCAAGGTCCTTGACAAATAATTAATTTTTGTAGAAAGTGCCACAGAAATGAAGCTATTGGGTGTCACTTTCTACAAAAATTAATTATTTGTCAAGGACCTTGATTTTCATTACTTCATTTATGTGCCCCTTCCCTTGCCCGTTAAAGCCCTTTCCACCAGTCTTCCATCTTTCCACCATCAATATCCATTTGATGGTCATCTGCGTGCATCTTGATGCTGCTTTTGTTAGTGTTGTAGACCAGGTCATTCTGGAAAACATTCCATAAGAGTAGTCCACAATTTGAGTCTTGGGGCCATCCTCTAAACATATCTTTCCATTTGCTCCCATGTCCCTGTTTCAAATCTAACTTAAACACTGTTTGATCTTTCTGAGAAGTATGATGGTCAACCTTAAACTTGTAGCTACATGTACGTCAGAGAAACCATATTCTCTCAGCTTTGCCAATAATAGCGGCAGGTGTAGAGAATCGAAGGTTTTTGTGCTGCACTTTTCAGGACATTTCTTTTCAGGCATTGGTGATTTGACCCCCAAAACATTCCTTATCTCATCTATTAACAGTCTTAACAGTCTTGCTAGAAGAGTATTCATTAACCTTGTGCAAATTCATCTCCCACACTTTACAACACTCTGTCATTCCCAGAATTTATGAACTTTGTTCTGCTGAAGAGTGTTTTTCCACTGGCATGTGCGTACCATAATTAGACGAGTTCCCCTCTAGTTTAGGGGGGAGGGGGGTGGCTCTCAACTACAAAACTGTTGCAGTGGACCACTTCAAATAGTCATTTCTCAAGTTCCTTTGATTCTCAGTCTTAAAGAAAAAACAAGGTTATTATTGCTGTGGTGTCATTTCAAAATCTCTTGGGACAAAAGAAGGCAAGATTTTATTAGTTGTTACTTGAAGACACCTTTGATAGAAAAACCAAGGCCATAAATAATTATTGTTGAAGACTCTATCTACGTAAAGCTTTTTTGAAGTAACCGGTTCTTTGTGTACCCAACGGAATTTCACCTTTCTGATTGGTCATTAATGAAAGCACAAATACCGGGTAGGTTACACACTGTATAGTGCAATTTGTGATTTGCTATGGAAACAGTGATGGAGTAATTTTGTAAAGTATAATGATACCGGTAATAAAAAAAAAGATGAACAGAACAGCAGTGCATTTCATGAAACTTTCGAAACATCATTGTACCCATAAAATTAATCACAAAATGCACTCATGTTTATACGATTTCCTGTACTAAATCAATTTATAAAATAATTAGGATAGTGCGCACAGTCTCATTGGTCAATAGCTTTGTTTAGATGAGACTATGGAAACATGGCTGTGACATCACACAAATTTTGATTGGTTATGTGTTGTCAAACGCCCATTGTGATAGGCTGGTAGGAAATATGAGTGGGTATAAAGAAAATCGTTTTCAATCAAGAAGTAAAAGAAACCAGCATTTTCCTTTATCTGTGAGAAATATTTTATAAAAGCAATGGAGGGCTTTTTTCTCTGTTTACATAGTCTCATCTAAACACTCCGGGGAGTTGGGAGAATTCTCAACAGTTATGCAAACCCTCAACTGTGTCTCGGGTTTCTAATTCTCCCAACTCCCCCTTGTGTTTAGATGAGGCTATGGAAACACGGAAAACGTCCTCTATTGCTTAAATCTAGAAATTAATGCAGTGAGCTATAACCAAAGTAACAACAGTGAAAATCAGAAGGTCACTTCATTTTATTCACTTCACTTAATACATCTCATAAAATTATGAAATTGCAGGGAATTATGCATGACATGACAGTGATCTGATTTGTCTTATTCTGTGAGAATTCTCTCTTTGGTTTGCATCTTTTTACCAGGCAATTAATGAAGACAAGGCAGTGCCTGATAATAATGTTAAAACCCCATCAGCTGAAACTACACTGTACCATTTTATTACTAGCCTTTCTCTACTTTAATGCCTGTGTTCTTGGTAACTTGCAGATGGAATCCACAGGGACCTGGCTTAAGATGGTGACTGCCCAAAGAAAGTTTTTACTTTAAATAATAAAATAATATTACATTACCCATGAGATCAAACATAAGCATCCTATAGAGTAATGAACTAATTAGCATGTGAAATTAATAATAATATTGGTCCTCTTTCACACTGACCAACCAAGAGAGTGCTGTCCGTGAAAAAAAAAAAAACTTACAGTTCAACAACAATCAGTCTCTCATATAATTATTTTAATACAGTAACAACATGATACAAACTTGCACACTTAAAAAAAAGGCTCACAAAAATTACAATATTGCGTCGCATTGATCGATGGGGGTAACTAATTGCTTGTCAATAGGGAGACCAGATCAGATAATGTGTGGTTAACAAACTTACACGACGAGGGATGAAAAAATGGAGAAAACATTCACAGTTACTGAATTATAATGCCACTTCTTTTCAAATGCTTTCTGCCTTGACTGAAATTTGTTTTCTTAATAAAAGTAAAATACCTTTAATCAGATAAATGTATATTGTATAAGCTAGGGAATAGATCTAGAGCAAATCCCCATGTTAAGCCCTGTTCCAATGAAAATAATAATTTTAAAAAATGAAGGATTAATATTTATAGGGATCTTTAGCAATGTTGACAGTGACGTCATGGTTAAATGTGAATTCGTGTTATGATAATCACTTTGCGACTATTCCAAGCATTTTAATGTGACCAAGGTGTGGCAAACCCTCAAAAATGAAACTAGTGTGAATGGTGCTCAATTTAGGGGAGGAATTGAAAATTATTTTATCCTCAAGCGCTGACATTCATTTGGGCATTTCACATTGGTGTTTTGCTGATGACGGCAAAGAACTAGATAAAGATGCTTTTGCTCACAAAATATGCAAATTTGTGATGTTTTTGTTGGCGGTGGCGGCGTCGTTCCCAAAGCTCCCTATTATTTCACTGACAAGTTTAAACTTCCATACATGTGTTGGGATGTCTTGTTGCAAGTATTTCAATGATATCAAATTGTAGAGCAAATAACATGATGAAAATTCTTTTGTGATTTAACGAAAAGGGGAGGAGTCAAAATGATAGTTAATTGAAGCCCAAACAGTTTCACAGACTAAACACATGCACTTGCACTTTGCCAAGTCAAGAGCAGTGCCTTTTACAAATGTCATGTTCATTTCAAACAGAGTCACATTAACTATAGTAAGTAAAGTAAAAGTGATTACTTTTTTGTGCCAATAGCATGAGTAGGATGGCTTGTCAATCATTGACCTATTTTGGGAAAAGTATCCAACATGTATTTGAACATTATTCCATAAGAAAATGTAAAATATATGCCAAATGAATGTGAGATTTTGCAACAATAACGTAGGTATACGTAAAGAATACTGGAATACGGACAATGTGTCTTGGATTATGGACAAAAGTAATTGTAAGTACTTATTTTCAACATTACTCCATTAAAACCTTGTAGACATACAGGTTAATTACATGTAGATATGTTATTTCAATTTAAGCTCTCTTTATGGAGAAATGTTGTAATCTACCTAAAATGGACATGTAAAGTCCTATAACTATTTCCTTTGAAGCCCTTTACCTTCCAATTTCAATGTTTTACCTGAAGCTGTGCTTCAAATGCATTACTTTAGGCTTTGAGAATGGAGTGATGTTGGGAGTAATGTGAGTGCTCTCGCATGTCACACCATTTCTTGCTAAATCGATTGAAATAATCAGTTTTTGGCATTCTTTCAACGTCTTCCAAAAAAGAAAGCTTTTTCTTAACGAATATGAAACATCAAAAAATATTTTTATGGCATTCTTAATAAACATTTTCCTAACAGAATGGATTTTGGAGTAAAATCATGAAGCATCACGCAAGTCTGAAATCCATCATAAAACAATGATTTCAACCAAATTTCAGCATAGTGAGAACATTTCCAGAAAAAGAAATGAAAGCCACACCTTAAATATGAGGAGAGTTATAAGCGTTCAAAGCAGATTTCCTACTCCCATACAATCATAGACAAAACCGTTGGGAAGATTAGCACTTTTGACGTCTTCATTGCTTCTCTCCCCTCCCCCCTCCCCCCTCATTCAATGTTGTTCAAAACTGAATGGTTTTTGTGGGAAATTGTTGTTACCTTCCAACATTGAATAGGCGGAAGGGGTCTATATAAGATGAGGTGAAACTATTGTGTTTGTGCTTTAACAGAAGTGGGTTGAAGTACAGCTCTGGTGCGGTTCATTTACATAACCTTCCCAACTACTTTTGTCTATGATTGTAGATGAATAACTTAAAAAACTTGATGATTTGCCACTACAGTTTTTTTCTTTCAAGTTATTTATCCCAAGCTACAAGGAACTCACATTTTAGTTTTTCTGTCAGCATGCAATCAGCCACTTCAGAATAAACCTCTTTGTTTGTTCATCCTCCCCCCCCCCCCCCAAAAAAAAAAAAAAAGGAATAAGCATTGTTTCCAGTTTCTCTTGGGACTTAGAAT
>NC_090891.1:20571318-20578818 GCF_036669925.1 Montipora capricornis | reverse complement strand
GCTCAGCGTTACATAGTGACATTAATTAAAATATAAACCAAGAATGAACCCTAACACAACCCTGATACCCTTTAAAAGCTTGATTTAGTCCCAGTTCTCTCAATCTGTGTTCAAAGGCTGTTTGTGTCAGTACATGAAGGCACAAGGAGGACACTCCATGTAACCAGGGATGTCGCTAACACCCGGCTGCCGGCGAATTTCAGTGGCTCATGGAGAGTTACTGCCAGCTGAAAATTCAACAGAGTACAAAGACCTGGTCTAGCTGATTTCAAAGACGTACATGTACAGTCCAAAAGTGCTGACTGGGCTTCTTGACGAGCCTGCTTAATCTTTTCTTAGCTACACTGTATTACCCAGGGATATGTCCCTGGGTAGGGTAACAGGTGATTCTTTAAAGTTAATGAATGGGTTTATGGTAAAAAAGTTGCAGACTTGGCTCACTGGCTTGCATATACAGCTGTACCAGTATTATTCAGCACACTTTCACAGTTCTGGAGAAATTGCATACTACTAAATAAATACAAAATACTAAAATAATACAAACATAATAAGTGAATGGTTGTGTCTTGTACCTTGCTCAATGAAAATCGACAGATTGGACATGTTGGTCTGTGATCAAGATTGCAATTAAGACAAGAACGACAAAATACATGGCCACAGGGTGTGGTCACTGGCTCATAAAATAACCTAAAAAATGACAAAGATTCTCATTAGTAAGGTTCAATCTACTAAATACAAGATGTAAAATTTTCATACAAATTATAGGGGCTTAGATTGTAGACTGGAGTAGCAATTCATCCCTGTCTATAATTTGGTCTTCATGTATATAAATTTGTAAACTGAATTAAGGTGTAGCATGGGTTGTATTCCTTTATTCTCAAGATTTTCTCTTGGTACTCCTGTTTTCCTCTCATTTAAAGAAACCAACATTTTGATGATCATATAAATTTTAGATTTTACGCATACTTGTAGAGTCAACGTGTTTGCACCAATTGGCCTTCAGCAAGCACATTTTTGTATGCAACTTATAAAGCAAAATCCTCTGCATTATTACTGATGCTTAGGCTGTGATTTCATAAAAAGCCATGAATAGATTGAGAGCTAGTCCTCGTATGGATGAATTAATATTGCTGAGGACACTCAACTCAAGATTGCTTTTAACGATACCATACAATTTTACACTGTAAGTAAGACAATTAATTTGGGCTGTAATACCTGCAACAGAGGGTGCATTCAAGGTCTTCTGTAGAGCAGCACTTCAGAAACTTTAACCTCTTTATGTCTGGTTCATCATCTTCAGGGCATTTCTCTAAATATCATGGATTTCATGTTAATTTTCTATCGCTGACCAACACAACCTCTGAGGCACAGACACGTGTGCATGATTGTACATGTACTATAAAATGTTTAATACAACATTTGAATCAACACTTATTTACAGCTGTCCTTGATGATCCAAAGAGGAAATTCCACAAATAAACCAATAATAATAATATTGTTTTGAAATGTTAGCTTTCAAAACTGTGATTTAACATTAGTCTGCAATTGTCAGACACTGATTACAAACTGCCTTCTAAATAATAAAGAAGGCAGCTTATTTAAGGGCATTACTCTTGAATGAACAATGAATATTAACACTCTTCAATCTGGTGCCCAATCTAAATCATTTTAACTTTAGAGGTTTAAGATCTACCTTAAAAATAAGTCTGGTGTAGCTCATCCTCTAATTAAGCCAGCCTTGGAAATGTTCATAACTTCCCCAACACTGCAAGTTTTTTCACTTCAAATGTAAATCACTTGTTCTTGATCATAATTTATTATTGAATGTTCAAAATTTAATGATTTGTTAAATAAAAGATTACTGGTAAGTACCGCATAAACACCCGCAGATAAGCCAAATCTTTTTCCCAAAAATAGTCCCTAGAAATCAAAAGGCTGCTTCTGGTGTCCAATTTTCCATCTTCTAATGATGGTTACTATAACGTGCAAATGTTCTGCTCAATTAGAGGGACGGTGTAAACTGTAGTTTGCACGTTAGGATTGCAGGTCACTGTTTCACCATACTAAAACAACCCAAAACTTTACTAATGCTAACATATTACGCCTAAAACACAATGTTCAAGCCTAACGTTAACATTTTGTAAAGGTTTGGGTTGTTTCAGTTATTTTATAATAGTAAAAACAATGACCTGCAACCTGCACTTTACACTCTCCGCCTCTCGTGTTCTTGTTGTAATGCAAAAATCTATGGAAAAATTGTGGGTAAGACTAAGTATTTTCCATTTCAATGTTAAAGTGAGTTTACGTTTGATGAACAGCGGATGAAGAAGACTTCTAAAGACTCGACTTTGGATTTCTTTTCATTTCTTTCAAAAACTTGTTTTTTCCAATATTAAATTTGAGCAGCTAAATTCAGGGTGCAGCTTATCTGTGGGTGTTTACAGTACCCAATTTGACACCTCAAATGCCCAAGTATGTCCCCAGCTGGCGAGAAACGGGGCTCAATGGGTTAAGTTATACTCTTCTCAAACTGGGGGGCAAAAATTTACACACATGGGAAGGAGAGGATACAAGTTGCTTGACAACAGGCGAAAAGACAACAGAAAAATCAGAGTCCTAGGCAGAGTCTTACGACCTACGTATTCACCCGTTGGATGCTCTACCCCTTGAGTTAAGACAACTCGTGGGAAGCAGGGTCATTTATTTAGGTCCTGAACGTACACATAGATGCCAAGTCTCCAGCTTTCACACTCAATCTCCAGCTCTCCAGCCAAGCAAGCAAAATCTCCAGCTGAGCTTGGGTTAACAAATATAAAATTATTGTTCCACAAACGTAAAACTGTTCATGATCTGCGAAATCGTGAAATCAACGAGAAATCAGCGGCAAATTGACGAGAAATCAAGAAATTCTAGACCCCAGAGCCCTTTTCTTCTCACTGCGCGTGTTTGTTTGCCCGAAGTGACATGGTAAAATGTGTCATTAAATTAACTCAGAATGCAGGAAAAGTGATCTAGGAGAACTCAGATTTAAAAATTTTCCCTTGGGGGGAGGGGAGGGCATTCCCCCGGACTCCCCTCGAAAAGCTTGCGCCTTTGTTGTTCGCTCGGATTAGGCGCTCCATTAAATCTCCAGCGAGCCTCTCCCTACAACTTGGCATCTATGCGTACAATGTGTCCCGCTGGTCTGTATCCTATCCTTCCCATGGGTGCATTACACCTAGTTTCCATCATTTCATGTATCTGCAGACCAGCAAGACACATTGTCAATTTAGGACCTAGATAAACCACCCTGCTCCCCATGAGTTGTAGTCGCTGAGTGGGTAGAGCATCAGACAGGTGTTACGGAAGTTGCAGGTTCGAATTGTGCCCTCAGTTGTCCTTTTGCTTGTTGCCAAGCACCTTGTACACTAAATTTAGTAAATCTTAATAATTTTATTTGCAACAGTTTTTCCAGTAAAATTAAAATTGAGTGGTTAGCAATAGCTGTGCACATACATACTTAATTGACCACTCCCCATAGGGGCTTTTCAGGGCCGACGAAACGACAGAACACAACAACAAGAACTGTTAAGAATCCCAACTGGCCAGAGGCAAACCAGTTGACTATTTACAAGTGCAGTTGAGAAGTTGAACCAGGAACTACCACGAACAAATTCAACAAGTAGTCAGAAAATGTCTTGAACCCGGGAACTCCAGATCTCTAGGCAAGTGTCCTAACCACTGGGCCGCACTGCAGTGCATAATTCACACATGTTGTTCAAAGTTAAATGGCTGCCAATAAAAGGGGCAAGGGTTGTGCATGCAGTCCTCAGATAAGGACCCACATTACATGACTGAATTTTACCTTTAATATTTCCATATGATTTACTCTGTTCAACCAAAGTTAATAGATTCCTTAGTCTTTGAAGAATGGGATCTGTTGTTTCACTTGTGCAAACATCATCACCAGTTCCAGGTGTTTTTTCCTGTTTACAGCTTGTGGAGGCTGATACATCTTGAGTTATCACCTCATGGATTAGCTGCCACAAACGTAAAAGTGAAATAGTCATCTTTTATTAAAATGTCTTGTTTTCTTTATTATTCAAAGAGCCCTCACAGGACAGAGTGAATGCCATTCTACTCCAGCTGCAGAAGCAAGTTGGATACAGAGCACTGGATAACAATGGAATTAATATTTTATTATCAAATGGAAATTAGCTGGAAATTAGCCCTACAGCTGTTAGTAGTAGTGAGAACAGTGCCAATGAAAGATAGAGAAATATCTCTGACCAGCTTGAGAATTGAAGTCTATGACTGTGTGGAAAACAAAGATGATTGCCTGAAAAAAAGTTCCTATTACATGTATAAGTGTTTCATCTGTCATTTCTTCCAAGGGGTCTTTGTTGTTTTTTTTGTGGGTCTTTGATCATTGTTTTCCACTCACCCACTCAATGACCTTTAAATTTGATCACAAGTTGCCTTACAGAATGATCGAGCCTGATCATGCAAGGCCAACTAAGACCTGGCCATGCATGGGTATTTTGGTAAAGGTAAACAATTACAATCTGATCCCACCAGTATGTACAAGAATTAGAGCTTTGTTTTAACTTTATTCTTAATGTTAAACAAGATGTGTCTTGAAATTTATTCAAAGAACTCTGGGGTCATGCTCTGCTCACCAAACATTATAGACTTTAAGATATAATTATAAGACAGAAACATCAGCACATTAAACATCACTTCAAATTAAAAACTGCCTTATCCTGAGTCTTTCAAGATTATTCCATCTCATTAATGTTGCACAATATGAGTGAAGTATCCTAAAAGTAAATTGGTACTTGAGCAGTTTTACAGTAAAAATTATTAGGATAGTATGCACACTTTCATTGGTCAATACTTGTGTTTAGATGAGAGTATGTAAACATGGCTGTGACATCACACAAATTTTGATTACCGTAGTTATGTGTTGTCAGATGCACGTTTTGATTGGCTGGTAGGAAATAAGAGCATGTATCAAGAAAATCTGTTTCAATCAAGAAGAAAAAAAAACAGCATTTTCCATCCTTTGTTGAATTATTTTTGAGAAATATTTTAAAAATTAAAGCAAGAGACGACTTTTTCCTTGTTTACATCACCTCATCTAAACACCCAGGGGAGTTGGAAGAATTCAAGACAGTTATGTAAACCTGACATGCAGTGTTCTAACATTGCCCCCAAACCTTCAAATTTGATTTTGTTGTCATGCAGAGCACAACAAAGAAATATGCCAAAAGTGTGTCACTGAACTATTAAAAGTTAAACGTCATTTTGTCTTGTATTAATAGGAATTTATGCGTAGCCAAAACAACATCAAATTACGTTGCACACACAAGAAACTATTTTAATAATTACATAGTTATTTTTGCTGTCACAGCGAAATTCGAGAAAATACCTCAATGCTTATCTCCGTGATATTTTTTTATGCTGCAGGTGTAATTTTTATCTACAGTAGTATATGGAAATTTTCTGGAACCACACAATAAAGAATTATTGATACCGATCATTTAAAAAGAAAGTGGTTATTACCGGTACTTACTGGTAGTTGAGATGTCCTTAGAAAATAACATTACCTTTGTTAAGGATGTTTGGACTCCTTTGTTGTCACGATCCCTCACAAGACAGTGTAAAAATGACACAGCTGCCTCTACCTTCTGTTGAAGACCTAACAAGGCACAGCCCCTTCGGTAAAATCCCTAAACATTTAATTAAAACCATAGATTTGTTATGTGATAGCGGAAATCTCAACCACTTCACCTTTTTTTCTCAAATAAAGAACATACCAGTGGTGATGAAAGATTTTCATGAAAACAAATCAGTAAAAGCAGTAAAAAAGTGCAAGCTCGTTGTATAATTATATGCTTCCTTGAGGGACCCTTGTGGAATCTGGGAGCATATCTTTGTTGTTCTTACTTTTGGCCAGGTTGGCTGGAGTTCACAAGTCTTGTTGGCTTTTTCCAAAGCTTCTTCAAAATTGCCAAGTGACAGAAATACACAAGCAAGGTTACTTGGAATCAAATGATCAGATTTGCCTGCAATATAACCAGTACTATGTCACAATAACAGAGATTCCAACCCTGTCAACTAAGGGAGGTTTTAGGGGTGGCGTAGCTGTACCCACGAGCCCAGTGGGCACAACTCTCTAGGAAGATTCGGGGACATGCTCCATTGGGAAATTTTTTTAAGATATGTGCCTCTAAGATGTCATTTCCTACATGTTGGGAGTGGAGTTTTTAACAGGCAGTGGAAGCTAAGGCCCATTGTTCCCACAAATGAATGCAAACTACTCAGTCTTGGATCATGCCAAAAACAACACTGTAAGAAAAAGTGGCAGGTGGGGGGAGGGGGGGCTACAGCTCCTTCCTCTCCGCAACCCCTAAATAAAATGGATTGAATGCAGCTATTCCAAGTTGCTTTCACCAAATTGGGTCTTGACCAGCAGGCAGTACCACTACCCAAGTGCATTACCGTTAGAGCATAAGGAATTCTTTCGAGGGACAAACAACAATCCTAAAAACCAGCAATATGGGGCTGAATCCCAACCCTAACCCCCCTACCCTCACCCCTAACCCCCACCCCCAAATAACTCCTGTCATGCAACTTACCTCACAAAAAGCAAATGTTTAATTGTCACCACAAAGTAGAAAAACTGGGAGTTGCAAGTGAAAGATTGCCTTGCACAACACTGTGGAAAACCTCACTGACCCCACCTCCCCTCCCAAAAATTTACTTTTGGGGCATCTTCTCACCCTCCCTAGTTCTCATTCTTTCCAACGAAATAGGCACTCTTAGTGAAGCAAATTTCCTGGCCACTTTTGGCTTCTCTTTAGAGGCAACGACAGTATGTAACCCTTTTGATAATGAATGGATATTATCCCATTCAAAACAAGTAAGGAAACAGGAGGTTAGTTGACATACAGTATGTCAAATTGGCAGGGAAAAAGGTGTGTTGCTTGAGGTTCCATGTTTTATGAGTCAATAAATCAGTGAGTCAATGAGACTCACAGTCCATAGACTATAACAATAATTTATTGATTAAGCCTAAGCCCTCGTTTCAGTGATTACGCCTAAGCACTCTAAAATTTTAGCTTTCATTTTATGGTTTGGTTAATTGCACTAACTCATTGACTCAATTGACTCATAAATAGTGTACACTCGTGTTGTTTGGTGCAAATCATCTTTTAAGCTAATGGTTTTTAAGGCAGATAAAAATTTTCGCCCAAAATATGTCAAAAATCATGAAAGGAAACCCATGAAAGTGATTGTGAGCGGACAAGTAAACATAATATTAGCATCGCGCAAAACATTCCATTTCCAATGAAATTAATCACGAAAAGTAAGAACGATTGAATGCAAAGTACACCACTTCAATATCACCACTGCTTTCCCAACCTGTATATGTTTCTCGGCGAGAGGTGGTCACAAATTAATTACATACTGAACGTAATAAAGGATCATGGCAGTAAACGAAAAGGTGTTACGCAA
>NC_090891.1:20561318-20563818 GCF_036669925.1 Montipora capricornis | reverse complement strand
TATCCACTGATTGAACCACTGAGGTCAGACTGATATGATTGAGTCAATTAAAATTTGACAGTATCATCTGATGATTGTAAAGGTTTCTTGTTTTCGCATTTGACAGAACACAGTTCTAATGCAGATTGAACTCAGATTTTTGGGACAAAAATCACCCGTGGCTCAGTTGGTTGAACATCGGGCTGTCATGCGGGAGGTTGTGAGTTCAACTCCGGCCGGACCAACACTCAGGGTCTTAAAATAACTGAGGAGAATGTGCTGCCTTTGTAATTACATCTGCAAATGGTTAGACTTTCAAGTCTTCTCGGATAAGGACTGTAAACCGGAGGTCCCGTCTCATAACTCTTGTCGGAAATTAAGTAGTATGGGATGTTAAAGAACCCACTCACTATTCGATAGAGTGGTGTTGTGGTCTAACCTTATCTGGACGGGGGCGATCACTTCCATAAAATTAATTGTAAACTGGGTAACAAGCAGTCTGGCTAAAGTCGAACCCCCACAAAGTATTGTAAATTAGTCCTGAAAAGCCCCGTTGGGGAGAGACTAATAGCCTAACGATTGTATAGGGTTGTACAACCGGTCCATCTTGAGACTCCAAATTGTGCCCCCACAGAGTACAGCAGGCACAAAGATGAATGACATCATCACTACTGCTATTTGTGACCCTAACTGAGAAAACCAGGCTTAATGAAAATTGCATTGAGCTGTTTTTCAGAGCAACACATTTGTTGAATTTTGTGTATTTGTTCCTTTTTGTGCAGCAAAAGAGGGCGAATAAGGAGTGAACTAAATTTAATCTGAAGACACAAGGTCGAATTAGTGGTTTTACATTATGCTTTTCTATGATGGCATTGTGCGTTTGTATCAGACCTTGTTTGAAAGTTCCCCAAAGATACGTGATATCCAATTTATATATGACTTTCCAGCAAAGACACTATAATACTTTCCTCATTCCCGAGTTTAGTGGATGCCGGCTTCTATGCTGGGTGATTGAAGGGCCCATTTGCCATTCTCTGTTCAGTCTGGAAATTAGCGCCGACAAACAAACACCAGCAATTGATTTTAAACTATTATTTGTCATTGTGAATAACCCTTAATAATTTCCTAAAATTTGGGCAAATCAATAGATGAATAGTCAACAGTGTGCTTCGTAAATGACGGGACTACATCTCTCGCTAATTAAATCAAGCCAAAGTAAAAACAGTGTGAAACTCTGAGCATAGAATTTACAAACTGAATGAAATGCAAATTGTTGTCCTCGAGTCCCAAGTGATACAATGGGTCATTTGTTTCAAGATTGAATGACTCAAAAAAAGGGCTAACTTGTTTGCTAAGTGACGGGACTGCGCAAAGTAAGTTTAAACGAAAACACAGCATGGAATTTAAACACTAAATAAATTCTGAGATACCAATTATTATTAATAAGAGTCTTGACAAACTGTGAGCCAGCCAGCCTCGCCAGCATGCATGTTCGCCTAAAAATTTCAGAAAGACAGTTGAAATGCTATGACTAGCTTTATGAAAATTAAAATTATACTAAGCGATTTGAATTTTGTAAGAATTAGGTTAACATGACAATCATGCATGAGTGCCACAGCAAAATCTTCAAGTTGGAAAAAATTACAGTGCCCATTTTCACACACATAATCACGCAATTGTGTACTCGTCCTCGTTTCAACTTTTTGGAATTTCCAAGTTCATGTCTGCCTCTTCTTCAAAGAGAGTCTAACTGCGAAGTTTTTGTGATGGTATAATTAGTTCTACTTCACATATGAATGAAAACTAATTTTCATAAGAAAAACTTGGAAATGGCCTATTAAAATGTCAGTCAAGCTTCGCTTTGCAAGGAAACTATGGAAATCTGTGACTCAGCTTTCTGGTGATATCATTGCTGAAAGAAGTAACATGATAGTTCCTAGTATACGCAATGGCGGTGTATTTTCAAGGTAGGAACATGTCGATGTTTATAATGATCAGTTGATGGTGGTAACGCCTTCGGAATTAACTTTTTCAACAAAAATGTTTGGAAACATTGCCAATGCCTTGAAAAACGATGGAAATTCATGTGAAACATTGAACAAAATTGCCAATGATCAATGGGAAACATTGCAAATGCATTCTGAATCATTGACGAACGTTAGAATGCATTGAAATGCAATGAAATTTCACTAAGCTCGGTTTTCCCCAACAGAGTCACATTTTTAACATACCAAACCTACCACACTTGAACTCACTCTCTAATCTACTACGAAAAACCACTGATCTGTGGAAATGGGCCCAAATTATCGAGTCATTGCCCCGCCCACTTTCGTTAAACATTTTGATGAAATTCCTTTCCCACGGGCTTAAGGCGTACAAAACAACCTCAACAATGGAAAAACACGTTTTCAAAATTTATCTGAACGTTTTCTTTGGCAATTGCAAAAAATTTCCCACAAAGAAACCTGTGAAGTCTCCCCTTTTCCGATAATGTCTAGTGTAATCTTCATTCTTAAGTCTT
>NC_090891.1:20556318-20558818 GCF_036669925.1 Montipora capricornis | reverse complement strand
GTAACATTCCACACTGGGTTAAAAAGAGAAAAACTTATCACAAAGAGTAAGAGTGATAACAGAAGTATCAGTAATGCCACGTTAACAACATGGTAAAGATACAATGGTTCTAATAACAAGCTGAATTACATACCCCAGCACATCACCCTCATTCAGAGGGTCTCTCGAACAGAAGAGAAAGAATTCTCTCCAGCTTCAGAGACCCTGGGAACAGGGTTGCGAAGCACATGTGCTCTTGATTTTTAACTAAGTGGGAGCAAAGATGTCAGTTTAGAATGGCTGAAACTAGGGAAAATACCAGCCTACACTGCAGCTGTCAGCTTAATTTTCTCAGCATGAAAACCAGTGAATGAGAAGGTATCATCAATAGGGGTTCATGACACATCAACCCACTTATGACTTAAAATTTCCATATAGTCAAACTCTTATGTACATTACTGGGGAAAATTTGCCAAACAAAATCAAATCAAAAATGGAATTCTTGAAACCACATGTTCAGGACAAGTAGATTTCACACTTTGGAAAGCAACTCTTAATCCAACCTTTCATAAAACTCATGACAAGTAATATTGATTTCATAACCGTGATGATATAAAATCCTAACATAATGTGGCATGCTTTTCATTTCGCTCTCTCACTATTACATAATATGAATTTAGCCAAATTTACCCTAACCTGTGTCTACTCATTACATTTCACGCAATGGCAGCAGTCTTTCAATTCATTAACCCACTGACACCTCACTTTTGGTCACTTTTCAGATTTCAGATTTCCCCCAAGAGGGACAAAACTATAAATTTGCACTTTTTGATTGGTTTATTTTATTTTGATCAAATTTCAATGATCATGCAATAAATTCTGTCCTGATCACATAGTGATGGCAAAAACCTGAGTGAAGCTTGAAAATTGAGCAGGATTTTGAGGTTGCAGAGCCATGTAAATGCAATAATTTTTGGTACAATGCTAGTAAAATAAATAATAGACTTTTTATGTGCCCAAGATTGAAAGGCAGGCGACCTTTGGAAGTGGGAGAAATTCGGCAAAATTCTGGAGGCACTCGGACGTGAGCGGTCTTGGAAGCTGCACGCTGTATGTGATAATACGCCAGATCTGAAGGGGAAATCAACACGTCCCAAAAACCCATCAAATCACTCAGGAATGCAGAAAATAGTGGGTGCGTGAACTTTATTTATCTGGTTGTCCATAAAGTGAATTTTCGACAAGAAACGATGCAATTTGAAGTTCTTATGGAACATTTTCCTCAATCAGTTGAATCGGCCGTTACAAATGTCTCATAATGGCATGACGTCACACGCTCTCGCATCCTTAGGGTTGTCTGCCTGACGAGACTCTAAAGAGATCACATGGCATGCTAAACTACATGTTATTCCACATGTGTAAAAGGTTGTTGAGTCAAATTGATTGATTTAATGATCCGGAATTCAGGATGCTTTGAAATGAAATGAACAGTTTCTCGAGTTAACTTTTCCTTTGCTATGGAAAAGGAAAGTAGGAGTGTCAGCAGTCTGAATGAAGAAGTTCCTGTACTAAACAGTTACTTGTAAGGCACTACCAGTAGATGACACCCTTTCCCTCTTTTATAGATCTTTTCTGTGAAGTACTCAAATGAACTGTCGTGCTGAATATGAGATCACTGACAAAATCATAGTTGGAAATCACCCTCACAACGGAAAAATCAATACCCTGTGCCTTCCTGAAATTCTGGGGAGAAGACTGCACTTACTATTACAGTTTTGTTGATTTTACAACTTCACTACCACTCAAATCGTGAATACTCCTTGGCTCTGCTCCCTGGCTTCCTGGTGTAAACTCCCCCCTCCCCTCAAAAAAAAATTAGCTACCTTATCAGGCTTATGTCTTCCTAACATGAACTGTATACCCAACCTCTTTCTCTTTCCTCTAGACTCTTGTGTTACCTCTTCCTTCCTTCACCAAAAAAAGTTTTCAACACCTAAAGCCATAACACAAAACTACAGAGCATCGTTCACAATATCTTTCCTAACCTGTTGAGGTAAGTTGTCCCATCATGTCCTCCAACAGCATATAACCTGCCGTCCAGCACAGCCACGCCCACCCCACTGCGCGGAGTATTTATGGGGGAAATATGCCTTACTTTTCCACTGTGAAAGTCATACTGCTCAATAGTTCTAAGTGGATGACCCGTTGAGTCCATTCCACACACACTAAATAGTTTACCAAACGTAGATTTTCTAGGTAGAGATTTCTGTCTTTCAAATTTACTCCGTCTGTCTGGGAGCATATGGAAATTTTTTGCCTCATCAAGGAGATTTCTACATGCAATGTCCTGACGAATAAGTTCTTCCTTTTCAACTTGATCGACAAGAAAATGGGGGGATAACGTCGGCAGCCGAATTTGCTCAAGTAGCTCAGCCAAGAAGGACTGCCTTTCTTGTACATCCTGTCTGGCCCACGCAATGAGGGCATTGTAAACGTCTTCTTCTGAATCGACATTAAGTTC
>NC_090891.1:20541318-20546318 GCF_036669925.1 Montipora capricornis | reverse complement strand
TGCCTGAGAACTGCATTTCTCTTAGCAAAACAGAATGGATAATTTTTTCATGTATAAAATCAGTATGCTAATCAAAGTATTGTACATGTAACTAATGCCAGTCTTGAACGTGATGTCAGTATTTGTAAGTAATATGCAGACTGCGAGCAGACTTGCTTCTATGTTATTTGAGCAGTATACATGTATGTTTTGGGTTGATTGTGTTTTGTCACCTTTTGTCACCCTTACCCAAGCCTCAGAAAGCGGATTTTCAGATTTCTTAACTATACCTTGTTGGTGGCTCAGATAGAATCATCAGGTGCTGCCTTGTGGCAATAGCAACATTTTGTGTTAATTTTGCTTACAGGTTTCATGCATATTCAGTTGCGAACGAATATGAAGACAGCTTTGATAGTTTCACTCAGTCCTTAGAGGTTGAAAGCAACAGTCAGCCCCATGGGCGAGGCAGAGGTGATGGCATGCCATCATTAAAGCTTGGTGTGGGTGTCAGAGAGGATGTCATCACCCTTTGGGAAGAGTTAGATGAGGCAAGGAAAACCTTGGCTGAGATTCAAGCTCTGTTATGTGAAATAAGAGATCCCAAAGAAACCCCACGTAAGAGTCTATTGTAAATTCAATTTTAAACAAGTGAGATAATAATAATAATAATAATATGATTATTGTTTATTATTATTATTATTATTGTTATTATTATTTATGCTGCATTCGCTTTTTAATGCTTCGGGAGCATTATGTTGATTAACCAAATTAAAATATTATTGTAATGTCACTTGACATTCATCACAAGTCATCTCAACCTCTAGGACACCGTGCATTTTTTTTCTGAGAAGAACACTCCCAGTTGCCAAAGATCATTTTGTATTATAATTCAGGAGCTCAATGATCAAACCGAAAAAAAATAGAAATGATCCATTTCAAGGAAACATTGCATTGTAGTGCCAAAAAAATTGTATGACAGCTCTCATTTAGCAACAAAAACCTGTCCACAAAAAGAAAGAGACAAGTAAGAAAAGGTGGAAGGAAGGCCATTGGGAGGTCGGGTGGGGTTCAATGTTACTGTGGTTTCTTCCTTAATTCCTACATGTACATGTATTATTTGAATAACATGAAGACAAGAGGGTAACTTTTTGAGATTGTTGTTCCTTTTTTTTTCAGTATCTACATCTCCAGCCACAGCGGCAGCTCCAGAACAAGGTCAGCAAACTGTCAATGGTTCTGTTCGTACAAAAGGAAAGAGTGAGATGTACATGAGTTCTAGAGATTGGCTGAAGGTATGCAAACACCTAAGATGAAGCTCCCTTAAAAGGCAATCTTGTCAGAGAACAGTGTTTGTACTAATAGAAGCCCAGATCAAATTTCATCACAACCTCATTACAGGAAAGGTGCTTTCCATCGTGGACTTTTTTTCCTGTAAAGTCTCAATTATTATGCCCCTGTATGGGAACTTGAAAGATAAAATTATTTGAATAGTTCTGTTTATCTTGACTCTGTGTGACAGCCAAAAATAAAAGAAATTGGTACTAGTTACTCTTTCTTTCTTTGATTAGCATGCAAAGTCTTGGGTCTGTTTCTGGTCTACCACACTGATTGTTTATTTTAGTGTCTTTTTCTGACACCAAGGTACCCTGTAGGCTAAGGAAAAAGTTAGTCCCAACTTGCCCATTGTGCAAGCAGACTTGAAGACCCACTGAATCACAGGTTTCCTGGACTTGCTTGGGTTCATTTATGGTAATTAATCAAAAAATGAAACTCAATTCAATCAATTATTTAATTCAATCAATAATTATTGATTGCAAGGATTGATGCCAATCATGATGTTACTGTACCTGCCCTGACCCAACTTGTTTTGGTAAACCATAGTAGTCCTTGGGTTGTATTTCATCCAGAAAGGCAAGTTACTCTGGTTATAGCCATTAAATCATTCTGTAGTTTGAGTTCCAACCACTCAGCTCTTCACTAATTTCTCACGTACTATGTCACTGTGGTTCCTTGTTCTTTCATCAACAGAGACATGGTCTGAAAGCTAGAAAGCTGTTATTCTATGACTTGCTGCAAACACTGGCATTCAAACACTGTGATGGTGTTGTGGATATTCAAGTGGCACCTGTGTCAGGCGACACTGATGCGGTGAGAGGGAAATAATTTGCATGTTTGCTTTAATTCATATCTTTGGAGTAATCTTTGGTCAGTTACAATGTAGATGCACCTATTGATCAATGATAATCAGTAAATATTATTAGACATTATTGGTACATGTAAGTCCCAGAGCAAGGGTTACCAAGGGGAGAGTTGAGTTAATATCTTCAACTTACCTAATCCTCCCCCTCTCTCTGGGGGCTGTATACTTTGAATGGTGCTGATGTAATAATTATGCATTTCTTTTTTATGCTTATTAATAATTATGCTCTTCTCTTGTAATAATTAAGACATTTCTTTTATGCAAATACAGTTTTCTTACACTGTAGTCAGGACTCACTTTTTATCAGAATTTCCATTGGTACATGTATATTCCAATTTTGGGTTAACATGAAACTGGAATAAGGTCTTCCATAGACACAGGTTTGCAAAAAATGTGATGGATTTTGTAAAAAAAAAACAGTAGAAAAAGAAATACTTCAACATGTTCCAGTCTCTGTTCCATTTAGAATAATACCAGATTAACTGAATATTCCACTCTATCCTCTTCCATTATTTATGCTAAAATCAAATCTCTTTGCCTATTAACTGCAGATTGTGCGTCCAAAATTGGTGAATGCTCGATACTGTGATAAGTTTGCACATGTACGGTGGAAAGATGGCTCCATCATGCATGTTCACGTCAGTGGGCCCATACACAGAAACTATGAACAGAGAATGCTGTCAGCTTTGGATTCATATAAGAAAAGGTGAGTGAACAAAAAGATCTTTATATTTCAGTACAGCAGTGGATGTGCCAGTACTGTAGCTGAATAAAATAAATAAATAAATAAATAAATAAATATTGCTAGTGCTAATCACCCTTACTTGCAGTCGAGAACTGAATTGCAAAGGGCGTGGCTCATGACATCGGGCTGAAAGCATACAAAGGCGCCTCTGGCTCAGTCCATGCTTGATGTCGGAGCACAGCACCACAGCTAGATGTCAATAAGCTGTGAGTCAATTTTGATGAGAGACTAAAACCGGAGTATCCGAAGAAAAACCCTTGAGTCAGGTTGAGATCAACTGAAACTCAGCCCACATGCTGGCCGAGGCCAGAATTGAACCCCGGCTCGCAGTGGTGGGAGGCCCAATAGATAACCGATAGATAGATACCCACTAAGCCACCTTGAATGTTGGGAATAGTAGCCTTGCACTTCATCTCTAATTTGTTAGTGGACTGCAAGGACCATGCATGGCACAGTAAGAGCTGGCGCCTTCCACAAATTTCTCCCGGGTACAGTATGATTCTCAGACTTGTTGTCTTACAAAGGTTGAGTTTTAAAGTACTCTGTTGTGGTCTTTTTCTGAGGTTACTCCAGTTCTGTCCTCTCATTAAAAAAATCAACGTTTTACTTGCTCCACTTTAATTTGATTTGATTTACGGCCTCCTCGATTAAAAGAGCACTCCTGCGTAAAGTTGGTTATCTACAAATTTTTCTTACCAGATAATGGAACAGGAAGAGTGGTAAGTGCGATAGAAAATTGAAGTACTATACGTGTGAACGGGTTTAAGCCACAAGTTATTGACGTGCACTAAGAGTTTTTTGTCTATGCATTGGCACTATCTTACTGTACTTGTTAAGGACTCAAAATTTGCATTGCTTTTCACTATATCAACATTTCCGGCAGGCAGACAGAGAACAATGTAGATGATGTGAATAGGGTGTAACATTTGTCGCGGGATGGGAGAAGAGGGTATTGCGCATGTTAGAGATATTTGAAGCATGATTGTCTGTGGTGGGTCATGTTCATTTTATCTTCTGTCACAGAATGGAGTGGTTACAGCAAGGCAGCAGAGAATTGTTTGGAACAATTATAGAAGATCAGGTTTGTAGGGTTTCACCAGTCTAGTTCCTTCTTGTTTGAGTTGTGCTACGTTCCTCGTTGCCGAGGTCAAACTTTTGTGCGCGTTTAAAGTAGTCACTCCCACTTCTCGAGTTTACAGATTTGCTTTAGAAGAAGGGTCAGGGGACACTTCGTAACGTTTATCATTATACAACTTCATCTCATTATCATTGCAATCCCGGACATATCTCAGTGAGGGGGTCAAGTGCATGTACAACAAACAGTGAAAACATGTAGCGTTAGGTTGCTCCTTCTTTTGAAATCCTCTTTTTGCTACGATCTTCCTTTTCCATGGACTGACACTCTTAACACACTATTATTTTCATTGAGTAAACGTCCCATTTCTCTGGTTTCTCTTGTCCTGAAGGTAGCTGTGTTGATTGACACTTCAGCATCCATGGCCTCAAGATTGTTTCTTGTGAAAGACAAACTCTACAGGCTCATGCAGGTTGGTTAGTTTATGGGGTAACAGAGATAATGCGCTTTCTTGCGCCAAAGTCGTAGTCTTTCGCCAGACACTTTAGGTTGTCCAAAGTTTTGATTCTGACTCGCATTCAAAGTAATTTAAAATTAAATACCTTATTCAGGAATATTTGGTCAGTCCTCTGATGAATGCAGACGTTTAAATGGTACTAGTAAGAGTGGAAGTAGGCGTTGAGTACACGCTGAGTTACTTGCCGAAATAAAACGGTGTGTAAAACCTGAATAACGTAACATGAAACCCACCAAAAAATGCGTTCAATTTCATTTTAAAAGCTTGCGAGTCCAAGTGCGAACTATCGTCTGGTACTCGCTTTGATGATGAGGCTCAAGTCAACTGGAAATATTTCAGAGCAAATGGCTCGTTTTCATGTTAAAAACACTTGATGGTTATTGGCTACAAAACAGTCTAATGACGGTAAAAAATTCCCGCCATTTTTTGTCGTGCGCGGAAGCAGCGGAAATTAACATTTTTTAGTTAACTCCTCAACGCTTTC
>NC_090891.1:20518818-20536318 GCF_036669925.1 Montipora capricornis | reverse complement strand
GATCGATAAAGGCTTGGCAGATCTGCGTAAACTGACCATGATAAGGAACGAATGTGCTCAGCTTGACTGGTTTGGTTCCAATACTGGACGCTGTTCAAGGTAAGGTGCTGCCCACCTAAACCTATTAATCCCTATGGAAAACGATAAACGTCGCTAAGCGAGCAAAGTTATGTAATTTTCCAGATCCCATGCAAACGTTTTGAAGATTCACGCACTACAATTGCTACGGAGTACCCCAAGCGTACACAACTTAATCACACGAAAATCACACATGTTAACGTATTCGCTAGATTACAGATTTCAAATGTCTGTGAACGTGGACCTCTATATTGTGCAGGGATTACGCAGTGGTGAGAGCACTCACCTCCCACCAATGTGGCCTGGTTTCGATTCCCAGACTCGACGTCACATGTGGGTTGAGTTTGTTGGTTCTCTACTCTGCACCGAGAGGTTTTTTCCGGGTATTCTCCTGAAAAACCAACAGTTGACTTGATTTGCGTTAATTGTTGGTGTCCTCAATTCGCGGTCCAGCGCTAGAACGACTAGACACTTAAATAAAGTTCCTTTCCTTTATTTTTGATCCCGGCTTAATCTTCAAATGTTGTTGTAAAACATGAAGCGTGAATGATAAAGCGTCGTTGGTTACCGTTTATCGCAAGGATGTCAAGCCACTGTACATTTTCTACGATGAAATGATATATATGAAATGGCTCACATATGAACTGCGGAAATGAAATCAAGTGAAGCTATGATCCTCGCAGTTATGGACATAATTTTGGCAATTGCGTAGAGAAGTCTGAAAAGTTCAGGACTTCAACGGGGTTTGAACCCGTGACTTTGTGATAACGGTGCGACGCTGTAACCGACTAAGCTATGAAGCCACTGACGCTGGGAGCTGGTCATTTGTGGGTTCTAATAATCCCGAGAGGAATGAATCAACGATGAAATGATATATGAAATGGATCAGTTGGTTAGAGCGTCGCACCGGTATCGCGAGGTCACGGGTTCAAACCCCGTTGAAGTCCTATTTTTTCAGGCTTCTCTACGCAATTGCAAAAATTGCATTCATAACTGCGAAGATCATAGCTTTACTTGTGTACATTTTCTAGCAGTAAAAACAAACGCTACCATACGTTTTTTCCAACTTTCGAACTCTATGATCGTAATGAATAAGCGACACCTTGTTGAGCATAATGAGTTGCTCTGCAGTAAAGTTATTCCTCGCTTTTATCGTGTGATTCATTTCGTACAGAATATTTCTTAACAAAAATTTATTTTCACCTAAACAGAAACCATCCGCGGTCAGTAAGCGGATCCTCTCACAGGCCTCTATCAGCTACAAACACAATGACACCCTCTCCTCCTCGCTCAGAACGAACAAGTAGTGCTCGGGTGCGACCGGCTAGTGCCATGTCCCGCACTTCCAGTACCAGACCTCGTCCATCAAATGCCAAACCTCGACCAGCCAGTGCAAGGTTGAAGTACAGTAGCCACAAGGATTACATTGTGAGCAGTGCATGTCGGAATATACCGCAATCTCCGACCCAACCTCCCAGTTACAAAGTGAACGAAACCAAAACGAGTCAGATGAGACTGGAACTGCGAAAGAAGTCCAGTGACTGGATCCTCAGAGAAACAAGGGAATATCTCGAGAAGACACCGGAGGATTTCAAAAAAAGGCGGTTAAAACGTAAGTATTTGAAAAAGTGCATTCACGTCGTTTCCTAGTCTTTTTAGCCTCGTTTTCTAAAAGAGGCCGAGTCAATGTCTCTCTTGAAAATTAGTGTTCATTCAGAGGAAACGTTTGGAAAGTGGCTGGTATTGTATATATCAATTCGCCTTTTCATGAAACAGTTATTGTCTTCCCGGAAGTGTGAACTAAACGATTAATGCCCTATTTTTATTTAATTTTGAGATTTGGCTCTAAATTATGAACTGAATTTTGAGGAGTAACATCAGGTGCTTAGGAGAAACTTAGCTCCACTTTTTAGTCTCAACCGAACGAGTTACCTGAATTGAACGGTTGTTTTTATTGTCAAATGTCCATATTTATTTCAGTGTGAAAGCCTTGAAATAGGATTTTTGTTATTTAGCGATAAAAGCTGTATCCATAAGATTAAACTCCTTTCTGTTGCCTTTTTCAAAGGATCTGAAGAGTGTTAGCTTATGAATACTGCCTCTCAACGTCTTTACTGCCAACCCGAGGGAAGGGAAGTTTCAAGTTTCCCCGTCCCTGGGGAAGCAGTTAGCGATGGAGGGTGGCTTTATTCGCGAACGCAGAGCGTGTCCCTTTCCGGGATCAACGCTCTCTGCTTTTACTATCCGTATGAAAAACAAGAATCTTAAGTGAAACGTGACTATTAGTGATATGTTATCAGTAACCCAAAGGTCGAAAAGTCGTGGAGGATTTATTTGTAGGCACCGCGTGTTAATCCAATAGTACGAAAATTCATTATTTTTTACAGTCTTAAATGCTCAATCCTTTTCATCCTGTTTCATTGTTAGGTAAAACTAAGAAGAAAAGAAGGTCGAACTCGTATGGCGACATCAGGTGGGTGAATTAATGACATTATCAATTAATTAATCATTATATTTTGTGAAGCGCAAATTAAATAAATATATGATCACAACTAAAATAAATCTAAAATTAAAAATAAGTATTGCTATATTCACAAAACCGAATAATTCCTTAAGAGAGTAAAAAAACACTAAATCACTGGGCAACAAATTAAAACTGAGCTCGACTAAAAAGGCCAGTCTTAAG
The DNA here is from genome assembly GCF_036669925.1 of Montipora capricornis. Classification (NCBI taxonomy): domain Eukaryota; kingdom Metazoa; phylum Cnidaria; class Anthozoa; order Scleractinia; family Acroporidae; genus Montipora; species Montipora capricornis. The sequence goes on along the minus strand of NC_090891.1, from coordinate 20,533,554 downwards.
ATCACGCTTAAAACTAGACACAGAGTCCAGCCCAGTGATGTCGCAAGGTAGACTATTCCTAAGGTACTTGGCTGCAGAGGAGAAGGCCCTTGCTTCAAGCGTAGGTAACATCTTGCCTCTTGGGGCCATCAGGAGAAGTTTTCGATTAGATTTTAGTTCGTATTTAGTTGGAATTTGGAATGGTGCTCTTGAGATGGCAGACATGAGAAGAGTCAAAGTACCCCAAACCTCCGAATTTTTTATTCCGGTTAAGGTAATTCCCATGAAAACGACGTCCTATCCAGATTTTTTTCAAACTTGGCACAATTGATATTCATACACAGGACATTTAAAAAATGTAATAAAAAGATGGGGTCACCGTGCTTGTTTTCGCGCTGTATGCCCTTTATTCTAAGTGTTTTTTTATTGAATTTCGCGAGAAACGTTCGAAACTAGATCAACCGGTAAAATTGTTGTTATGTAGCAAAAGCTACTGAATATTACTGAAAACTTGAACCTGCTTGTTTGTCCGGGCTATAATCTTTAAGGAAGTGGTTTCAAATTGGTCAATCTTGCAAAGAAATGTAAGCAAATTGGACCGCTACATGCAGTCATCACCTTGCACGCAGTGTCAGGCTCCAAATGCAGTTTCACGTCATTTATTAGTAAATACTACAACTTCTGCTATCCAAGTTTTTTTCTCCTTAAAATATGTTTTCCGTTTACCTATTGCGAGTAAATAAAACAACACCTTCTTAACCGAGAACAGTTATCATGATTGCACTTACAAGCTCTTGAACAGCAAAAACGGCCTTTGTTGCCTCTCTCCAGCGAAACGCCGCCATCTGCGAAGTCGCAATGTTATGCGCAGTATGAGATGCGCGGTGCAAAACAAGAGAATCACCTTAAGTCAACTTTCAGCACTATAAAAAAAATGCGAGAAACTTCAATTTTATTCAATCAGACGAGACCAAATTCATAACTTGCCTCGCTCTCTTATTGGCTAATGATAAAAACGGAGACTTTCTATTGGTTAAAAAATGACAGATCGAAGTTTCACAAAATGTTGCATAAATTCAACTCTTGGAAACGCATAAATTCTAAATTTATGTGTCTGTCCGCTTATCGAAAATAAAAATTAGCCAATGAGAGCCGCGAGAATTTTGCAGTCATTGTAAAAAGCTGTTTTGCGTTGCACTTTTAAAGAATCTTTTCAATTCAAAGCAGTTTGTATCGTAATCTCAGGAATGGGGTCCATGCGTCACACTAGTTCGGCTGTGGGACAAACAACTTCGGGTTTTGGCTTTATTTTACGGCCTAACATAATTGGAATTTCGAAGTGAAAATGCAACGAAAAACGGCCATATTGGAAAGTGATCAGCAGCCTAAGATGAAACTCTCTGCACAGTTAGACAGATTCAATTGTGCGAATTCAGAACCACCTTAAAATTTCCAACTGTGAAAGTACTTCTGAACCCGCTTCAGCGATTTTTCTTTTATTTTCAGAAAGAGTTTCATGTTAACCTGCCAATTACTTTCCAGCAATAAAAAAATATGGGTGACTGTGTTCGTCTTCTAGAGTATAACGCGTTTTAAGATGGGTCTTCTCTTGTTATGGTAACTTATCACGTCACAATATTGAGCGCATTTTGTTTAGTTGCTTCACATTGTAATACAGCATATTTGTTTGGTGATACAGTGTCCTTCTAAATAGTACAGTTTCCTGAAAGTCTTGAAACTGGTTCGAGGCACTGCTTCCTATTAATGGAGGGGTAGTTTCTAAAGAAACTGTGGTGCTGCGTCGGTGGGGAAGTAGTATACAAAAATTTGGTTTTATCAACGGAGTTGATAATGTAAATTGGCCACCGTACAGAGATTCTAAAGGCTGACGTTTCGAGCGTTAGCCCTTCGTCAGAGCGAATCGAGGGATTATGGGTTACGTGTAGTTTTTATAGTAGAGTAGGAGCTACGCTATTGGTGGTAACATGGCAACTTGAAAAATAGGAATAAATGAAAAGCGTTCGTTAATACCGTGAGGATTAAGGGTGCCGATTTGAAAGATGAATTTTTGTTCCAGATTCTTACTCCAAAATGATCACGAGACTGGTAGAATCTTTTCGCAACCTCCAGCCAGTCGCTCGCCATTTTAATCTGCCTAACCACTCCAAAAAGCACATGGCTATCTGCGGCCTTTCCCTACATCTAGGTACGACGGAAAGCCGCAAGAATCTGGAACAAAAATTCATCTTTCAAATCGGCACCCTTAATCCTCACGGTATTAACGAACGCTTTTCATTTAAGTAATATATTCCTATTTTTCACGTTGCCATGTTACCACCAATAGCGTAGCTCCTACTCTACTATAAAAACTACACGTAACCCATAATCCCTCGATTCGCTCTGACGAAGGGCTAACGCTCGAAACGTCAGCCTTTAGAATCTCTGTACGGTGGCCAATTTACATTATCAACTCCGTTGATAAAACCAAATTTTTGTATACTGCTTCCTATTAGTTGCGGCAAACCGGGCTAGAGACCTTCTTTGGTCACACGAACCCGGCTTTATACAATTCGAATGAAGGGGTAGTTTCTAAAGAAACTGTGGTGCTGCGTCGGTGGGGAAGTAGTATACAAAAATTTGGTTTTATCAACGGAGTTGATAATGTAAATTGGCCACCGTACAGAGATTCTAAAAGCTGACGTTTCGAGCGTTAGCCCTTCGTCAGAGCGAATCCGGTCTAGGTATCGTTAGAAGCAATTCAGAGCAATTCGGTCTAGGTATCGTTAGAACTATAAACAGTCGTATTAACTGACGTTTAAATTTTTGAGTTTGGGTACTGCTTTTGGCTTGTGGTTGCGGCATGCTTGTGAACAAGCCTTGATAGATTATTCACCAGCTTAATCTTTTTTCTTATATTGCAGTGACGCGGATTTGACCGTAAAAAGGTAACCAACCAAGTGTTGTTTTTTCGTAGAAATGCGACTCCTTTAACGGCTGTTATCAGCGTAGCAACCAACGCGATAAAGCAGTTTTCGCGTGGTCTCACATCATCGACGCATTATTTACATGATCTTTTTTGCTCACTTAGTTGGCTAAAAAAACACGGTCTTGTAGCCAGAAAGCTGACCATCTTGGACGCCTTGGCTCCGACTATGATCCCCCATAGCACTAAGTACGTACCAATACTGGACAAGCATGTACTTTCTAAGGTTTTTGACCAGGTAAGCTTTGTTCGGCTTCCGTTATTTAAAAATAAGTCTAATTGACCTTGTCGGAAAAGAGCGGGAGACTAAGGGCGTTTTCCATTTACACAAAATTTCCGGAAATTTCAGTGGAAATTTCCATCAGGCGAAAAACGTGTTCCTTTAACTCAGGTCCGTTCGCCGCCCAGTGATTGCGATTTTACGCGCCAAAATTTAAAAATGTTACCTTGAATATCCTTTATGTGGTACGACCTTTCAAAAAGGTAAATAAGGTTGTAAATGGAACACACACTTCCATCCGAAAGTTTCCAACTGTAAATCAGGACTACCTTTTCAGAAGTTCCGTTTGTTCCGGAAATTTTCCAGTGGAAGGAACCAAAAATGTGTGTTCCATTTACATCCCAACCGGAATTTCCGGAATTTCTTTGTAAATGGAAAACGCCCTAAGCGCTCATTCTTCGCGCGGGGTTTGGCTAACTCGTCAACATACTCGCTGCCATGTTTGTCTTGATTTGTCCACCCAAAACGAGTCATCCTGAACCCGTGGAAAGAACTAGCGCTTAGTTTCCCGTTCTTTTCCGTTTAGGACAATTGTGATTGTACTCAGTTGCATAAAACGTGCTCCATGTTTGACTAATTCATTGAGCCGTCAGGCCGTACCAGTTTGTTTTTGTAGCTTGATTCTGAGATCTAGGGATATACTAAATCGTATATTTTACCACGATTGCTTGTAATCTCGCAATCTGGTTGCCTGTTGTCGATAAGAGGCTAGATAACGATTCTCGCGTCATGCTCGCGTCACGCAATTGTATTAACCGATCAGAAACGCTCAGTTTTGGGAAATAAACTAATCGGATTGCGAGAAAATCTTAGACAGCGCTTGCTCTTTCCTTGTCTCACGATCCTGGTCATTCTCTGAAATAAACATTTTCTTTTACGTTGAATATTGTGGTAAAAAAAAACAAATCGAATGTGGCTCAGCGTTGTCTGTACGTCACAGTGTACTCTTCGTACTATTTTCCTCGTGAGTCCACAACAATTTTGACCACTATGATGTCGAATGTCACTGTCGATAAGAGTACAGAGTTGCATGGTACCTGTTTTTTTAACCCTTTTCAATTAAGGAGCGTTTATCTCAGGCTTTCTTATACATTGTCGAAGCAATTTAACCCGAGGATACACTTGGTCGTTACTCGAGTGTTAGGTGATGCAGGTCACGGTCTTGTTTCGTGTCGGCAGGTTCTTCCCTTAGCCCACACATCAGGAAGCAACCGGGATGAAGTGCAGCTTGTGAATCCTCAGGGAGTTAACCTCAAGGCTTATGAGGCTCGATTGGAAACTGCCATTGGCGATTATACGAGGTAATCACGGTATTGTAAGACTAAAAACTCGAGCATGTCAATCCCTTTATTTTGAACTTGAACCTGAATTAAACAGGGACGAAAACCAAACATCTTGGAAAAATGTAACTCATAATGTGTACTTTTTTCACGTTAAGCGTGTGTATGCTAAAATGTCCTAATATGTACAGTAGTGTCACATGTAAGCTTGTAAAAACTTGACAACTAAATGAATTACAGTCTTATGTCCTTTTTTACATTCATTTTGTAAAGCGCTTAGAAAGGCGATGTATAAGCGCTATATAAATTCCATTATTATTATTATTATCATCATCATCATCATTATTATTATTATTATTATTATTATTATTATTAAGCGTTGAGTTAATGCTGATGAAAGGCTCCGTAAAGCAATTTTAATAATAATTTATTTTTTTGCAGGCATCTCGATGAGCTGGTGTTCGTTCATCTTAGTGACGACGAAAGAGTGAAGTATGTTCACAACAAAACAGGCTGCAATGTAGTTTCTATTTTGCTGAGATCTTTTCAGGGCGTACGAATTTCAAAGGCGCTCGAATAACGAGTCATTCCATGAACGCGGAAAGCCGAGTGTGCGGTTTCTTTCTCCTTGCAGCATTTCTTTAGCCTGATCCACACATGCGACGCTAGTGTAAATACAAGCCCAAGGTATCTATCAGCTCGATGGCTCCTCGGTTGAAGTTGAAAGCAAGATGGGGCTATCTTCATTCGCCATTTTGAAAAATGACTAAACTACACGTGTATATTTTACGTCGTTCCGTTTGTTCATTTGTTCGTTTGTTTTATTAAATTATCAAGTTTCCTCTTCCCTCTCTTGCAAACTAGATATCCTGACGACAGAGTTCCGTCATTTGTCAGTAACAAGGCCTCCATGATGGATGATTTGGAGAAGCAAGGCTGGCCAGTGAGCCCAGCTGACATTAATTTACTAGAGAAAGAAATCGAGCAAGCTCAAACATTCCTTCTCCAATCTCAAGACCTGAGAAAGAAATCGGAAGAGGTAATAACCCATCAAATCACATATATATAAGGTGTAGTACGAGCTTTGCGCATGACACTTCGCGTACTCCATACCGTGTTTAAAATAGTCTTTCTCCCTTAAGGCCTCCCGAGAAATAGCCGAACAACAACGAAAAGCCCGCGAAGACGCTGAAAGTAAGCGATTGGAGCAGATCATGACAAAGGTAAGCCTCTCACAGCTTCCGTTTGACTTCGGTTGTATTCCGGCGCTTAAGGACATCTCTGATTCAGGATATTCATTGGCCCTAATTACACTGGGATGTCTTCCTCTTCATTCGTTTCGCATACATTAGCATATTCAACAGAGGTCTTATTCAACCAACGTCAAGAGGAAGCGGAGGTGACAATAACGAAATGCACGAATGCTGACAGTTCTTAAGAGAGCTATTTGATTGACGTGCTTTCCAACATGGCGTGAATGAAAACCTGTAAGCCATTCTGCCAATGATTCATCCCTTTCGCCCCCCAAGGGGTTTCCCCATTGACAAGTAAAATCAGCGTGAAAAATACTTGGTTGTCTTTGTAGTCCGTTATGCTTTCTTACACATTTCACAAAAATCACAAGGCTTTCTTTTCCAAGCAACAGGCACCCAAGCCTTCGCCGCCGGCCCAGTCCACCACCAATAAAAATCGACTCCTGAACCACAAGGTCCTGGCACGGAGCGAAGTGGACGGATTTTACTACGCAGGCGTAGTGTCCCGTTGTTTGAACTCGCGCTTTGTTGAGGTTGACTTCCGGGACTTTGATCGTCAGGTGGTCCCCGCGAGATACGTCATCCCTCTGCAAGGAGCCAGGCCATGCCCCACACTAAAGGTACAACAGTTTTGAACTTTATTAACGTGGAATCCAAACTGCTCTTAGATTTTATGTTTCTCCATAAAACATGTTCGCTGAGCAAACAACTAAAAGGGCCTGTTGGTCTATTAACGGGAGAAAAAAGAAGAGAAAGTCATTACAGAAACAAATTATAAGAACAGTTTCATTGCCATCGATGTTTCATGGGTAAAGAGTGTTCATTACAGCGGGATTTAATTAAGGGCATGAATGAAGTGGCTCATAGGGACATCTGATATCCTGATAGGTGTATTTCGCATTTTCTCTGTATTTTATTCCGTTTTGTAAGTATCTAAGCAGTTAAAATTCAACAATTTTGAATCATGGCGATTTCAATTTGGTTTTTCTTCTGGATGGCTAAATATGTGGGCGCATGCTCTTGACTACTATCCAAACCTTCTTTAGTGACTCAACTGGAAATCGCTGCTCACTTCCGTTTATTAGGCCGGTGACTATGTCCTCGTCAAGACTCTCGTTCCACGCGAGGAGGAGGATGACGAAATAAACGATGGTGTACAGTGCTACGTACCTGGCGTTGTTCAAGTTGTGCCTCTGAGGAAATCAACGGCAACTAAGTGCTACACCATAATGCGCTTTAATGGCAAAAAGGTTGGTAAACTCGCTTAAATTTTCATGTTCTTACGATTGAACTGGAGACGAGCAAGAAATGGAGGTCGGCTAAGGCGACGAATTCACGCGAGCCTCAATTTCGTGCCCTTTCCAGCCCGACCATGAGGTTTTCAATTCGACCTGGGGCTTTAGACTTGATCAGATGTATTTAAGCGATGGTGACTCGGGGATATTCGGAAACAAATCCGCGTGCTCGTTTGCATGGAGTCGAAGCTACGACCTTTCGACTAACAGTTCGGATGCTCTACCACTAAGCTATGGGAGACTCTTCCAAGCAAAGCCATTTAACTAGGTCCAGGTGACAATTGTCCCGCCGTTTCAAAATGGAGCATATTCGTGATTGTACTGAAAGAGATGTTACATGTTAACCCTGGTGAATGAAATGAAGAGATTGCTTATTTATCGATGATGTCTAGGGGATACTCGGAAAAGGAAACCCGAGTGCTCTTTTGCAGGAGTCGAACTTACGACTGGCTTCCGATTATTAGTTCGGATGCTCTACCACTGAGCTGTAGGAGCCTAGTGGGAGCAAAGCCATACACCTTATTCCAAAATGGCCACCATTTTAGTATTCTTTTGTTTCCATGCAAATTTTCCCTTATGGCCTCGCTTTCAAACGTAAGAATATTTAACCTTGAACGAGGCCAAAAGGGCCAATTTGCATGGAAACAAAAGAATACTAAAATGGCGGCCATTTTGAAATAAAGTGTCTTCAACTAGGTCTAGCCGACTCTTTTCCCGTCATACTGCTAGAACTTGTTTTTCGAAATGTGGCTTTCTTTGACAAGTTGTTGTGAGACTAAATACAACGGTTTTTTTTAGTGCGTGTGATTTACTTGTTTCTTTTGCTGTAGATCACATCTCTGAGGAATGATCTGGAGAAGATATCAAAAGCACGTTACACGTTCGCCTGCCGCTACATCAGGGACGCCCTACTATCCGCTTATCGATCGTAAGTTGGTTGAAATGATCCGCCATATGAGCAAACGCACATGAACAATTTCACCGTCATTTTATTCAACTGTTCATGTATGAAAAATCTGAAAAGGTACCCGGCTTTTGTGAGCGAACGTCGGATATAGGCGGTTTATCAAGCAAAACGCGTGTTAGCGCCCTCGGGGGGGCTGAACGCAGAGGAATCGCACTCGTCGCTTCATTCACTCCGTTCGAATAGTTACCAAGCTCTGCAGGATGTAATTTGTAACTGTTATTTTAATATCGAACTTAAATGGCTTCAGCCAGACCCTCTGCCTCGTGCTCAACTGCTATGCAGTTAAACAACAGAAAACGCACGTTCAGTGTACACAAAGAGTTTATAGCCTTAATTTACACTTGTGCCGCTCAGAAAAGAAACTGTTTTAAATCGTTGCTATTTTTTGTTGATTTGTTTTCAGAACAACACCATTTGGGATCTACTCACACGATGGTGATGATGATAGGGCACCGGAGGACAAGGGTAAATTGATAAACAATAAGACAAATACTTTTTATCTCGAAAGTTTGGAGAGAAGGTTTGGAGAATTTTGAACGGTAACTTTTTAAAACTTAAAAATGAACTTAAGCTGCATTCAAATTTCTCCAAAGGAGATTAGCATCAAACTTGTATGTCTGAATTTTGATGTCATAACTGACTTTCGCTTGTATTGTTTTAGGTGAACATAAGGACGATGAATCACCTCGAAGCCAAGTGAGTAGTCGAGCCAGTAGTCGGGCCAGCGGTCATTCCAGTAAGAGCAGCCGTGCAAGCAGCCATGGCAGCCGAAGTCGTAGTGTAAGTCCTCAAGGAAGTCCTGCCCTCTCCTCTAAAGAGCTGTCACCCCGTGATCCAGCAGAGGAAAGACAATCCTTCGAGGATTTGAAGCAAAAGCTGGAGGAGGAACACAGGAAGCAGCTGGAGGTAGTGAACAGGAAGATAGAGGATATGCAGAGGCTACTGGAAGACGAGAGGGAGAGACATCGGCAGGCGACAGAAAGTTTGGAGGAGAAGCGGAGAGAACTAAATGATGACCAACAGAACTTCTTGCAGCAGCAGATTGATGAACAGAATAAGAGGTTTGACTCTGAGATTTTTATGCTCATGTAGTTTGTAGTTCTTTTATCGCATATGAATAACTGCTTAAATATTAGGTGGCTGCTACATATACACTATCCCTCGAAATTGTCGAGACGTGCCATCTTCTTACCTTCATTACTCATGAATTTGTGGAAAATCTGAGACGCTATTTTCGCGTTAACTTGCGTTAACTCCCGCAATGTTTCTGCCATCATCAATGTATGTCTACACTTGAACACCATCGATCCCTCTCTTTTGCGAGATGTCACTCGCGGGCTGCAGGTGAACAGCTTTGTTACTCGCTAGCCTTGTCATTCGCGCGCGTCTTTCGCACTTGGCATCTGGCAATCCACAAGTGGAAACCCTTATTTGCTGTATTTTATTTCTCCCCTTCAGATAAAGAATTCATAAATTAAGATTAATATTTGAAAAAAAATACACGAAGAGGAGAGGGGCACCTCTAGGTTAACTAATGTTTTGCAAACAAATTTCTTGTTTCTAAAGAATTTGTGGTGCTGCGTCGGTGGTAGAGAGAAACATAAAAATTTGGTTTTATCAAACGATTTGATCAAGGTCGAATTACCATCGTGAAAGATTTGGAAAGCTGACGTTTCGAGCGTTAGCCCTTCGCCAGAGCCCTTCATTAGCCCTTTGCACTGACGAAGGGCTAAATCTCAAAACGTCAGCTTTCCAAATCTTTCACGGTGGTAATTCGACCTTTATCAACTCGTCTGATAAAACCAAATTTTCTTGTAACTAATATTGTGCCCCAGTTGGCTAGATTACTATAAAATAGTGAAAAGTTGATAACCATCATCAAATAAAAGAAACTACAGACTTAATAATAAAGTAGTTGCAATATTTAAGTATTTTTGTAGCCTTATTATACTAAGAAGTAGGGTAAACAAAAGAAGAAAATCAAGAAATATAGAACAAGCCCATACCAATGAAGCAGTATAAATCTTTTCTAATTTAATTTGTCATAACTTAATGTTTAATATTGGGCAGCATAGAGGTGTTTTAAATGAGGCTAAATATCATTTAGGCAAAGTTAAAACCCAAGCCATGCAGCAGTTTCTCCTGAGATATTTGGGGAGTTTCCAGAGAAATTTGCAGGGGCATTGTCATGTGCTTTGGCTTGAGTCACCTTGTTGCTTACTCGTTTGCTTTTCCCTCCCTCCCTCCCTCCCTCCCTCCCTCCCATGGTTTAGGATAAGTATACATACCACACACTGGTGTCAGTGGGAGGTGGACTGTGGCTCGGTTGCCATGGTGACTTCCTTGCTGCTGAGGAGAATGCGCCTCCTCTGTAGCTACCATTACGGCACCTGCTCTCCAATAAATTGGCTTAGTGTTTTAACGCACTTTTAAATTCACGTTTGGATAGTTTATTACGAATAGATGAAGGGATGTCATTCCAAATACCTATATATACCACTAATGCTTGGACCGTCGCACAATTTTCTAATATTTGTCCGAAACGATTCGATAACTAATGGATCAAATGTGCGTATAGTAACTATCCTGCTCAAAGCTATAAGTCAAGGGAAATCTTGGAGTTTTATCACTATATACATAATCATAAAATAGTAAGCACCTATTTAATTTAACTATATCGGGAAGTTTCAATAAGTGCAAATAAAGTTACGTAATGAGGGGTAATTGGTTCAGCCAGAGGGTTATCTTTTATTATAAGAACAGGCTACATGCCCCTTGGTTTCCTGTTTAGAGTTCATGCCACAAATATGGCAGTGACCATTTGTATTTAAAGGGTTAGGGTTGTATTGGAAGGGTGAGGTTTTTACTTTGTGAAAAGCAATGCCATTTGGTTATTGTTTTTTTCGAACAGGCAAAGCGAAATTCAGGAAGAACAAAAGCGACTTCAAAACCAACAAGAAGATCTGCTGAAGAAACAAAAAGAACAACAAGAACAGCTTCTGATGCAGCAATACAACCAGACACAGCAACTACAGCTTCAACAACAACAACTCTTACAACAATTAGCTACCAAGCTGCAGACTCCCATTCAAGACAGATCCGAGCGGCCCCGGGTAAAACTGCCCGAAATACCCCCAGTCTCTCCGCCCAGGTCACGGTCAATATCTCCTCCCAGTCCCACGTCGGCTCGATCTTCCCCGCGGTCATCTCCTAGAGGCTCTGGCAAGGGGTCTGAGAAATCTTCTTCTAAAGGTGAGAGATCGTCTGAGTGTTTAGCTTTTGACACACTGGTCTTTGCTCAATAAACGCGGCCATGTAAAAGTGCAATACTTAATTTAAACACTACCCTTAAAGTGCCTTTCGTAGCTAGACAAATAACACAAATAGATAAAACAGGGAAGAGCCTCACTTGTTGGAGGCAAACCAGTTGTCTAACAACAAGCGCAGTCGATCATGGTCCGCGGCCTGGCAAGGTGGCCGGTTTCATTTATGGCTAGGTACCTTGCCCACTTCACCTTAGTAAGCTTTTTTTTTTTGGCCCTTATGGTTATTTTGGGAAGCCTGTAGTCTATTTCATTCTTGCTTGTATTTATCTAAGTTGTTCTTGTGACTACCCATTTTCACCCTTGATCTCCGAGTCAATGATTTCAAGCCCGTACCTACCCTTTCTACCAAGCAGCTTCACATTCCTGCCTGCCTTGTCACAAGTACCGCTTTTTTTTTTCCACCCTCAGGTTCGCGCAACAATAGCTCACACAAAACATCTGACAAGTCCTCCACCCCTGGCGTCCCTGTGGCGGAATCCACAAGAGTAGATTCGCCTCGGTCTCGACCGTCCAGGCGGTCTTCGCGCAATAGTTTGACCGCAGAATCGGATCATGAAAACAAAGAACCGGAGGAAGAAAATGAAGCTGACGACAAACATGCAAAGAAAAGCGAAAAACGTACTTCTTCATCGTCATCGTTATCGTCATCATCATCATCCTCTTCATCATCATCTTCTGAATCAGATACTGAAAAAGATAAGGTCGAAGCGGGAACCATGGACCCTGTTGCCAGCGAGACCGAGAACGAACCCCCCAATGTTCGGATTCATGTATCCGATGGAAACGAAGCGTGTTTACTGACAAAAGGATCTCACGGGCTCTTGATCTGTAAGTTGGTTTAAAGGGAGAGTTTCACGGCTCTGCGCATGGGCAAACTGTCATGTCAGCCCAATTAATTCCATTGTTATTGAAACAATCGAAAGAACTGATGCAGGAAAAGGAAACAATGCCATAGAAGTGTAATTATTCATTGGGATTACTTTTACAATCATTTCCTTTGTGTTATGAACCGACTGCATGCGAATAGATAACTCGTGCGTAGAGTAAAATGTTCGACCCGTACGATAAATTCGTGGCCAAAATTACATTTGATATTTTCTGTGTAAACCCGCAGTATCTCCCACCAAGTTTGGGCCTTAGTCATTCAGTGTATTTGCTGTAATACTTTCAGTGATTAATAAACATCATCTGGTTCAGTAAGAAACCGTAAAATTTGCAACTGCTAGCGCCAAGGCTTGTACATGCGCAAAACCGTGAGACTGCCCCTTTAATGGAACCCCGGCATTCCTCTCTGTTTAACAGTTCGGGTTAATTGAACTCGCCTGAAAAATCGCTGGTCGGCAACTGGAAGGGTTACGATTTTTTCATACTATCGTTTTTGTTTGGAAGAAGTATTGCGTTTTACAAGTAAATTAGCTTGTTAACTCTGAGTCCATTTTCAACGGTTGCTGTCTTTTACCTGGCTGATTTTCACAAACGATGGAGCCGCAATGTTGTGAACGCAAAACAAAATCATTCTTGGAAAATCTCTCTTTTGTAGATGCTCAGGCTCATGAAATCCATGTTTCCGTTTTCCTTGTAGCTCGCCTTCCTCCTGAGCAGGACCCTGCGGTAGAACTTGGCCGCGTTCCTGGACCTATTGAAGTGGGAGAAGAAGTGTTGGCGAGGTGGTCAGATGAGGGCTGGTATTACAGAGGTAATCAATGTTTCTTTCGTTTTTGCATAAAATGAAATTAGAGTGGTTTTCAATTGAGTGTCGAAAGTAATTAGTGAATTACTTTGGTTTATGATTACTTCACTCAGTGATTGGTTCAAAGTTCTCGCGCCATTTTTGCAACCAATCAGAAGTGAAACCAAAACCAATCGTGGCTCGCGCGTGCACATTTTCCCGCGCTTTGTGTCGGCTACGTGTAATTACTTCGAGTTTTGATTGGTCTACTGGATTGTCTCCGTCCTTTTTGATTGGCCAAAGTAATTAATTTGGTTTTGGTTTTACGACACTCATTTGCATTGAAAACCGCTCTAACCTTCTATAAAATGAATGAAGAGGTTAGTTTCACTGGAAAATTTGGTGCTGTGTGTCGCTGGGGATTGAAACACGAAATTTTACTTTTATTAAATTAGTTGATAATGGGGGTGCAGGGATGGCGCAGTGGTGAGAGCACTCGTCTCCAACCAATGTGGCCCGGGTTCAGTTCCCAAACTCGGCGCCATATGTGGGTTGAGTTTGTTGGTTCTCTACTCTGGGGCCCGCTTCTCGAAAGTCCCGAAACTTTACGGGCTACTTTCGGGTGTTACAATACCCACTGTATCTCAAGAACGATACAGAGGGAACCTAAACCCTAACCCGCAATCCCAACCAACCCCTAACCGATCCCAAGCCTAACCCCCAATTCTACAATGATTTTTTAGGTTCTTAAGAACGGAGAAACCTTGAAAACGTGTCAAAAGAACGGCTTTCCAAAACAAGAGGTTGGCAGTTTCACAAGTGGGTTTTCGGGCCCGAAAAGTGTTCGGGACTTTCGAGAAACGGGCCCCTGCACCGAGAGGTTTTTCTTCGGGTACTCCGGTTTTCCCCTCCCCTCAAAAACCAACATTTGATTTGATTTGCGTTAATTTGGTAATTTCAGTTTACAGTGTCCCCAATTAGTGCTCCAGCGCTAGAACGACTAGACACTTAAATACAGTTCCATTTCTTTCCTTTGCCGTAGAAAATGCTTGTAAGCTTGACGTTTCCAGCGTTCGCCCTTCGTCATAGCGAACGGCTCTAACGAAACGCCAACCCTCGAGACGTTAGCTTACAAATCTTTGTTACGGTGGTTAACTTGTAAATTTTCACCTTATTTCCTATTCACAAGGCACCATTCAACAAGACTGTGGAGACGGGAGTTACTTAGTTGAAGACAGTGTTGGTGATTTGGAGCAGATCAACCGACCGGATATCATCACTGACGCTGATGATGCGGATAACGAGATTGGATTGCACGATGCTATCATCGCTCCCCATCCTTCTTTTCCTTACAGCTATGCACCAGGTACGCAAAGGGTATGAAAGGCCGAGCCGAAATTATCCACATAAGGCGCTGCTGTGCTATACATCTTTTGTGCAAATTGCCTCACAATTCCAAGTCAAGTTGCACTGAATATTGGCCAACGAAACGTTCCAGGACAAGTTGCTAAAATTGTTTAATCGCGTATAATCGAGTTCTACTATGTGAAGCTATTTCAACAAATTATCAGTGCCCTTGCGTGGTGTGACTCGAATGTCAACAATTTTTTTGGCAATTGGCCGAAGCGGAAAATACCATAGTACTCTTTGTTTGTCCACCCAAATTTTGAATAAGCATTGTTTCTAGATTCTCTTAGGTCTTAC
>NC_090891.1:20498818-20513818 GCF_036669925.1 Montipora capricornis | reverse complement strand
CATTTGCAAAACGCGTCTCTTGCAAGTTAACCGGCAATTCTTGGTTTTCACCCACGTGACCTTAGTCCTTGACAACCGTCGTTAACCGCCATTGTGGAGCCCCTCGAATCGTAAACGGACACACGTAGAGAGAGATGTGAGTGAGTTGTAGTGCGATGGTTCTCTGTATAATACCTGGCTGTGGAGTAAAATCTGGAAACAAGGAAGGTATTAGTCTATTCCGTATACCTATCGTTGTTGATAAGAACGGTGAAAGTTAAAAACAGCTAACAGAAGATCGCCGAAACGTGTGGATTTCACAGATAAGCCGAGACGACACGAAATCGAAAGACTTTGTTTCTGGGAAGCCTGCCTTACTCTGGGACAGATACAACGAACAAAGGGCAATTTAAAAGCTTTCGCAGCGATTGACTCACGGTTTAATGTTAGATTTTAACTTTAAGTGTGGGGTTGGACTTATTTTGCTGAAATTGTCTTTACAGGTTTAGCAATTAAAGCTTTTGCGGTGATTGCCAGTAACGGCTTTTGCTGTGAACAGTTGTGTTTTATCCTGTAAAGCTTTCGCAGCGATTTAGCACGCGTTGGTTCAGGGTTTTAGGGTAAAAGGCGAGCGAGTCAGAATTTGTCGAAAGTTGGCTTTTTTTCGATAAAGCGTTTCTCGGCCGGTTTCCACTGATGTCTTCCCAATTCACACCACCGAAGCGCTTGAACCCTTCGAACAAGTGATATGCCCGATGCAAATGAGGTGCTCCGGTTTTGAATATTTAATGAGGTGAATTTAACCTGAGTATCAGGCGTTTGTGATACTCAGGTTAGCAAATGTCTAACTCGGAGGGGTTTTATTCGATTTCGCTGAAATTCGACAGGCGAATGCGAGGGATGGAGCGCCCAAATTGACTGAGTTTGAAGGAAATCGGACGAATTTCGAAGGAAAAAAGCTTCTCACCTTCTCAAGGTGAAGGACTGAGACTCTAATCGACCAAGTACTTTGACAGAAGAAGAGGGAAATCATCGAAACAAAGGGAATGAGGAGGCCTTTTCTTCTCATCTGGCGGCCATAGCAGTTAGCGAAGGTATTAAAAGAAATCCAACTGGAAACTGATACAGATAAGGTCGACGCCGAGTGTCAAACTTCCGAGTCACCTTGGCCACAAACAACAACAATCTTGCCCGCGATTTCCTTCCCTTGCTTAAACGGACGCAACGAAACCAGAAATCATCTGGTTGTACGCTTTCAAAATTTTGAAGGCCTTAAACTGCTTGTTTGTATAGTAGCTTGTCTCTAAAACTAACTAGGAAAGCAAGTCTGAGACTTCTAGAGGAGCCAAACTGATCGCTCCGTATGGCCGCTGGGTCTACGCAAACGACAGAAAATCTTCTTCAAATAGCGCTCTCGAACGTGGCTTTCGAGGATTTTTTTTGCGTAGGATGAAAGTACTGGTACCTCGTCGAGTGATTTTGGGTCGCTTTCTTGGGAAATTTCCATTGGAAAGATGAATTATTTGAAGACTTCGAACGTGAGCGCTCAAAATGTCATACATTTCCCTATAATCAGGGGCACCAGAATGGCGGAAACCTAATTTGCATAAGGTTATGACGTCAGCTGAAAACCGAGAATTAGAGCATTTACGAACTTACTTTGGCCTCATTTTCAAAGAGAGGCTAAGTGGGCGTGGAAATTACCATCAAAAAAATCAAACGAGGAATCGTTTTGAATCAGAGGGGAAATCAACTCCAATATTGCTTATTATTGGTTCGTGAACCCTTGTTAAGAAGATATGTGGTCTCACACATACTTTAGAACTTTGAAATCCTCTACGCGTAGATTTCTCATTTCGACCGGGATGAACTTTCCAGTCCCCATTAATAACAAAGATGAAACACAAAATGAACAAAACCGCGCCAAAAGGCTAGCTCCTGATTGGTTCTTATAACGGCACTGTGATTGGTCGGCACTCTAGCTTCGTGAATACGCTCGAATCATAAACAGCCCGGTTGCAAAATTGTATTTTGTCCTTCATTTTACATACAAGCATCTGTTGCCGATACAGCTCTTATAAACACAGCTTTGGTTTCCTACAGTTGAGAGATTTAGTATTTCATTTAAAGCAAAGTTAACGCGGGGGTTGAAATAAGCTTTGCGAAAAATCAAAGAAACTTGTTTTTAGCTACTTAGTAAAACAGGTAGACAAGTAAAGGCCGGTTTACATGCTACGATTTGGCGGCACGACATTATTATCGGAGTATGAATCGTACGTGTTCTTGATCTCCGCCATTTTGATTGCTTCTATGTTGTACGCATGCCGTGTCCTCAAGTTCTGATTCAGATTCTAATTCGATTCTCACTCGGCAATCTTGTAAATCAGTTTTAATAGCTATTTCAATTCTTACAATAAAGAAACACTACTACTACACGTCGGCTTCTCTGAAAGTGTCGGCTCGAATAGGGTTTTCGTTTTCACGAATCGGCCGCAAATCGAGTGTCAATTCGTGCTCCGATAATGTCGGCACGACAAAGCGGGCCGACAAATCGTAGCGCGTAAACCAACCTTTAGAGAATTTTCTTGTTTTTACGACAATTATCAGTCTGCTGTTTCCCATTTGGGTTCTCACCTATGGTGCTTAAATCGCTCGACTAACACGCTCTTGAATGGGACACCATAAAGCTTTCCCATCGTTTGGCGTGTAATTTGTTTCACAACAAAAACGTCAGTCAGCAAAGTATCAAGTTATCCCATCATGTCTTTCACTGTAAAAATACCGTATGCTTGAGGGGCTCGTGTAGAAGCGACATCAGCGCCATTGAATTGATCCCCCTCAAGGTACTTTTTCCCAACGCGTTCCTGAGCCCACAGTAACACTTTATCGATGTGCGGCGTCTTCACCCCTACAATTTCCCCTACACCCCGTATGACCGCAAGCCCGTATGGAATGTCTTCTGTCAGATACCGGTGTTGGAAGTCTGGGACGAATTTACCATCAGCTGTACTTTTCATGGGATGTTTGAGGCCTTGATATGCGGCATTGGTCCGCAGGACGGTCCACATATTTGTTTTGTCTGCTATATCGTTAGGGTAACAGCGTAAATCCCACTGTATCATAGGAACAACCTAATAAACATCACGGATAAGATTAAGATATTTCAAGTATACAGACTTTCGCTTATCCTGCGAAACAGGCCCTTAAGAGTAACAAATCTACAAATCTGCTCCCACGTTGTATTCATGATTTCGGTGCAGGCATGTGAAGGCATTTCAAAGTTTTGAAAGTTAGCAAATCTTAAGCTTGAAGTCAGTTGACCCACGATCAAGCGGTGAGTCAAAATAAGCAAGCGAAAACGTTTGTGGCGTCATCTCGGGAACAGACCTTCGCGTCTGAGCTTCTCAGTTGGTCGTGGGTAAAGTACCTTGTAGTTTTGCTACCTGCTGGTTGTGCAAAAGATGTCCAAGGAAGTCTTTTTGGGTTAATAATTCGCTAGAGAAAAAAAACCGGACAAGCAAACCGACAAACCTGAGACATATCCGCTCCTGTTTTTTCCGTGATCACTTTGCCCATCTGCACACACTCATCCGACATTTTTACGTAGAGCTCAGCAGTTTCTTCACTGACTCCAGTGTAAAACATGGGAACTTCTTCCACTGGTTTCCCGTCCCACCCCTCCCATTGGCCATACATGAAGGACGGGTGACCGCAGGCGTTAGGATTCATCAGAGAGACTGCAATGAGGTGACCAGACACTGTCAAACGAGGAACCTCCCCCAACAAGTATTGCAGAGAAGCTACTGGGTCCTTCTTGGGTGCAGCACCAGATCCAATCTAAAAAGCAGAGAAATTAAAAACACGATCCCTTTCTCAGCAATCCTAAGAAAACCCTGACTTGTTAAACAGAATCAATTGTATATTTAGAAAGCGCAGTGAAATTCGAACCACCGTTGTCAAATTTGCCGCAGCGGCGCTTGAATCTTGACAGATGACAAAAGACTAAAGCTGATATTGCTGTGGACAGTAGCTTCAGCTTTGCTTCTCGTTTTCCGTCTTTTACTCCCGGCTACCTGTACTCCTATTCTTTCAATCCTATCCTCGTTTACTATTTCCATTTTATCAAAGACCCTCACCCCGGTATGTACTGGAGTAGCGCCATGAATAATTGAACGGTTGTCTTGTAGCTTTATTGAACTTTTGTTGAAAGAACGTTTTGATCAGGAGCCACGGGTTGCGAATGAGTTCATTGGATTAACCTGGTTGCTAGAACTCGGATGTTTTCTTCCCGATATTCATTGATAAATTTATCATTTTAAGATCTTATGTTGCGAAAACATTGATTTACTGTAAAATCAATAGTATTAATTGGTCACCTGCATCGCTCCAACCAAAGTATCCTTAGTTCCAAGAACATCACATTTTGTGCCGAACTCGCCCAGTCGACACGCCCAAGGAAGAGATTCAAAATTCATGACAGTGCAATCATTGGCCTTTTCTCCAAGGATTCCTCGCACCTGGAACTCCAATCCTGACGCCCCAGGCAACCCAACGATGGTCATGCCAGGCTCAATGTGCGGCTTGAGCACCTCCAAGAAAATTTTATGCGCAAACGCTGGTAACACAAAGGCAATGATGTCAACATTGCGCGCAGCTTCCTCTGGGTTCTTCGTTACGAGAGCTGGCTTAGATTTGATCACGTGAGGCTCTTGATCACGCCGATGGCATGTGACCTCTAGGTCAGCGGTTTCCATAATTTTACTCCACCGTTCAGCCTCGTCTTGGTACAAACTGAGTACTCGTACTTCAGTTCCTGGCTTGGATGAAGCGATTCCTGCAAACGCGTGAGCTCCATTACCGCTGCCACAAATTAGCAATTTGATATTGCTCTCCGTACTCATGTTATCCTCGCTATTTTTCGACAACTGGACCTGCCAAGCACAAATTCGACACTTTTTAGAAAGAAACGTCGACGGACAAGTTACCTGTACCAGGGACCTTCAACTCCAATACTAGCTGTATGAAACGGCATTTTCCTAGTCATGGGCCCCTGTCTGTATTCAAATTCAAAGCAAAGCTGATCTATGTATGGGGCATCTACCCATGAAGGTTTGACCAACTGACCGAGGGTGAGGGGCTGGATCAAAACACTTTACGGGAAGCAAATGGTTTTTTGACATTATCTCATTTCATGGACAATTTCAGAAAGTAAGCTATTTCTTAAGAATTATCTTAAGTACTGCTTTGTCACTCCTTTTGTGTCAACGACCCTATGGGGAACTTGGGGATGTGGAAAAAAAGGTCCGGTAGTGACATTTTGTCACACAACGTGCTTTGTGCGAATTTTCTCTAAGTATGATTTTAAAATTATAACAGATGGAAACAAGAAATCAGATCACGTACATTTCACGGATAATTTTTACCTTTTTGCGTTATGGCTATTTGCGTTATGCCTCTTTCGATTTCCGTGATGGCCATTTGCAGAATCGGTTTGTTGCCATTCAGCTTTGGATTGATGCATTTATGATTTGGACGATTTTATTTCAAATACTGATCATTGAATTTTGTCATAGATATACTTCCATAACTGGCCAGCTAGCTGGTCGACTGGTTAAATCACGGCTTGATATACAATCGAACATGCACATGACGGTAATCGTCGCCTGAAACTTGAATGATATCGTCCCGCGTTTTTAGTCAACGCATGGAACACAATTTATTCCCAAAGCTCATCTTATCTCTTCTCAAAATCGCTTTGTTTTCTGATGACGGCCGTGTTTTAGTTGTTTTTTGTCTGCCCTGGATAACTTGGAACGTTACGGGGTTTTCGTTACACTAAGCCGCGCCCATGTCACGTTCGTGCATGACGTGACAAGAACGTTTTTTTTCACCAACAACAAAATAAAGAGAGTTAACTGAATAGAGTGTAATGTGTAGTGCTAGATTTTCTATCCCATATGAACCATGTGAGCGTTAGCCCTACCGATGGAAATGGGCCCACACAAGGACAGAGAAAAACTCTGATCAGGGTGGGAATTGAACCCACGACCTTCGGGTTAGATCTCTGTCCTTGTGTGAGCCCATTTCCATCAGTAGGGCTAACGCTCACATGGTTCATATGGGATAGAAAATCTAGCACTACACATTACACTCTATTCAGTTAACTCTGTTTAAAATATAAGTGCTACACAGCCAGCGTTTGTATAAACGAAACCTTTCCTTGTACTTGTACATGTTCATTGCCGTGACTTTAACATCTTCAGTTCCCACGGCCTGCTCCCGTCTGGCCTTGTAGCTAAGTCGGTAGAGCGGCGGAGATCTAACCCGAAGGTCGTGGGTTCAATTCCCGCCCTGGTCAGAGTTTTTCTCTGTCCTTGTGTGGGCCCATTTCCATCAGTAGGGCGAACGCTCACGTGGTTCATATGGGATAGAAAATCTAGCACTACACGTTACACTCTATTCAGTTAACTCTGTTTAAAATATAAGTGCTACACGGCCAGCGTTTGTATAAACGTAACCTTTCCTTGAACAAAATAAAGACTTTTCAATAACATTTTTATGCAACAGGCAACGGCAAGCCATAATGTATGCAACCATTCTATGCTATTTGTAAAATAGAATGTATCAAGACCAGTGCACAGGTATTTACTCCACAAGCTTCTGTTCACTTGTCGACCTCTGACTTGCTGGAATGTATAAAACGTTCTGCACAGGCGAAAATAAATCTAAAATTTAGATTGCAACAGAAGCGGGAATGAAGCCGCAGTGACATTCAGAGCTGCAGCAAATGTTGAGATCATAAAATTAAATAAATAACTCTCACTTGAGCGACCCAAGGAACCAAGCAACACACGCATATTCTCGCTTTTAGCCGATAATTTAGATCTTTTCGTTTGAACAAAGAAACTAATAAACAACAAGTTACTGTGCCTGTGTATGTTGCGTCTGCACTTGCTTTTGTCGCTGCTGAAAACCAGCCTTTTCATCGAACAGAGTTTTCACTGTGACCAGCCGAGTATTTGCATAACCATTGCCAACTTACACAATATTTTGGCGGACTGCTGTGTTGTTTTGTAAGAAGAAGGAGCATCGCATGATGTCTTAATGTGAAAATAAATCTAGAAAGTTGAAAAAAAAATTGTACCTTTAAGCAGTAGATCAATGACACTGGAGAGGACCTATTCCTTGGGCTCGTGTGATTTGACACGATCAGTACTGTACTTAATATTCATAATTTGTGACAGCTGTCACGCATTGTTGCCATTTCTGGCTTTCCAAGATCTTTAAGATTCGTCTTACCTTCATATATTCCAATAAATGATAAAGAAAACGTGAATTTATGCAGCGAAAATCTTAATCTTTTTCACAAAGTCTCTATTTGAGACTGGTTGGTATTAAAAAAAGCCTAAATAAATTTAATGACACATGTCAAATAAAAAGAATTTATCATGACAAATGTATTTTGCCGTCTGTTCATGAGAGTTTTGCATTTAAACCGCAAAACGGAGAAAAGTAAGAATTCAGTATTCTTTGTATCACGTACCTTTTCTTTTAATTAAATTTTGCTTCTCAGTTTTAACTATGTTCTGGATGATTTACAGGTCTTTACATTACTGAAGGTGTCTATTTAGACATTTTAAAATTAATTGGCACAAGAAATTTTAAAATATACTTGTACCACCGGCCTCAAGAATTTCAAGAACCATCCCCTTTTTGTTGTGAGAACTCTAGATACGTCGGAAATTCAGCTCTTTGTAAATTATCTTTTCCAAAACGTTTGATGTTGCGTGACATTTAGAAACAATAGTTGTCAATTTCACATTTAATTTTTTGTTTTGCGCAATCGTTTTCGAGATAGCACAGCTCGGCAACAGTTATTTCGGATATTAACAACTTTGACTGTTAAATGTCTTAAACATTTTAAGAAAAATGAACTAAGCTATCATCTAGGCTTCTTCATTATGAAAGAGACTTCTGAAGACTTCACATCTGGGAGACAATCTCGGCATCCTCACACGATGAATGAAATTCGGCCTGGTACAACATCTCATTCAGCTACTCGCCATAGCCGGCAAGGGCGCCCGTCATCATGTAAGTGCAGCAACGAAATTAGCTTACCATTCTGAATCATTTTATTCTTCTGAATTTACTCATGAAGAAGATGGGAGAACAGTAAATAATCCTTAAAATTCTATTTGTTTTATCTCACGAGGCAGATGCAGAAGGCACGCCACTCGATCGGCCTGGTCATCGACTCACGTCTCTCTCAGCACTTTATCGGCCGGCATTTAAACCTTTCTCTTTCAGCCACATGTATAGCACCAAATACAATGCTGATTTCGAAGGGAGATACTTGCCTCCACCTTTGCCACAAAGGTAAAATGTTTATAATTTCCTAGTGAAAGAGCTTAATCGGTCGCCATGGAAACGAAGTTTTCTTACACGAGCTTTGTTTGGGAATACGAAGCGCACAGCTTGGAAAACTCCACAACTACGCTCATTTCTTTTATTTGAAATAACCCTTAAAAAAATGGTTTAACAGGCAAGGCATGCTGCTTCTGCAAACGAACGCTTAATCATATTCCCTGTTTTATTAAGACAGTAACTTGGAGTACGTGAGTCAAGATCATCGCAACATTGAACACTGCTTCAAAAAGTAGCTTTCATAAAATTTTATGATAGCCAGGGTTTATTTGACGATTGGACACTTCTCCGGCATTCGACCAAGCTCCTTCAAACTATTCTCCAACCACGTTAAAATTTTAATCCCACTCCTCATTAACCCTCGAAACGTTAAGATTACCGTCTCCCTTCAGATCGACAATTTCTTCAAATTTGGATTTTTGCTTCAAAGTAACAGTCGAATTGTGATCTCTAATTTAGAAAAAAAATTATTAAAAAGACCAAATATTGGCGGAGAAACAGCGGTTTTTACGTTTTGGCAGTAGGAAGTAGCAGGGTTTAGGTATCTTAAACCGGACGTGCTAGATCACGTGGACATGCGACACCCCTGAAGGTAACCATAGCTTTACTATGGAGCAAAAGGAATTAAGAAATGCTAAGAACGATGGTGCGGATCGAGCGGGCTTGAGCGGGATTCGAGCGAGTTTACAGCGAGTGTTCTGATGGGGATCGAAGTGGCTTCAATCGGGATTTCGAGCGCGGGTGGGCTTTCGAGCGGGATCTGAGCGGGCGAGTTTTTAGTGGGCTTTGTCAGCCTTTGTGAGGAGAAGCTGTTAGCCATTCAGCGAGATGCAGCGTTGGTTCTCGTGGCGGGCTGACATTGCATGCAAGTAATGATGTTCATTTTCATTCATCCTCGTTGGATGAAAATTCGAAATATCATGAAGTAACCCATTTGGAACAAATTTCTTTTTCCAGGACCTCTACTGCCAATTATGCTCCGATAAAGTACAAATTTGGGTCAAGCACTTATCAACAGCACTTCCAACAAAGGCAACCATTCACCTCCACCTTTGTGATTCCTTATTCTCGCCACCGAAGAAATAATCCTCAGCCAGAGATGGTGAACTCTTACAACTATCCAGATGGGGTATGATTTTTGTCAACTAGTCACGTATTCTTTGCAATATGAAATAAATGTATAAGTGGTCCGAGATAAAAAAGAAGGAATTCTGATTGGTTCTCTGAGGGATCAGAATTTTGCACTACGAAGCAGGGTATATGGGTTCCCAAACTGTTCCCATTTTCTGTTTCCATATTTTCGGACATAAAAAAAAATGCGAGAAATGTTTTTTATTCAGTCATGTCGGAGTTCCAGTACGAATTTTACTTTCTAGAACCGTTAACACAAGCAGGCGAAGAGGCAAGACTCAAGGAATAGGAAACCCTGCGCAAGAGAGCCAATATAATAAAAACCTTATTGAACTACAATTGTAGTTTGCTCAGTCCGTATTGGGAAAATTATCAAGTTGGTCTCGTTCCTCGACCAATATTTTCCCAATATGGACCTCACGCTAGTTCAGTAACATCTATTTATTCGAAGTGCGGGTTATAGACGAAAATAGTGATCCTCGAACTTATCCGACAATTTTAGAAATTGTCTCTTTTTGACACCTGGAAAATTCTGGTGGCTTCGACCGATTCGAACCTATGACCTCTGCGATGCCAGTGCAATGCTCCACCAATAGGCCATTTTACAGTTGTTTGCTCAGTGACCTTGCCTTTGAATGGCTGTGAGGCTGCAGGTGACCTTGTATCGATACAGACCTCACTGCTTTTTATCATGTAAATTGGTGTTGTTGTAATTCTAATTAGTCTACATTGACATTAGAAAAGCACAAAGGTTTGTATCAAAGCAGGGTCACAGGCAGCCTCGCTTCCATTCTTAGGCCAGGCAACTTAGCTACAACTGTAAAATGGATTGAGCTATGAAGACTCTCAGTTGGGAGCAGGTCAACTTGTTGGACTCATGTGTTCCCGTCAGAAGGGACTTGATGATATAAACTGTATCTACTTGAAGTGTAGGTTCATGATAGAGGCAAGGGTGAAGCGATTCTCGCACTTACTTGGACAATTAAGCTTCACAAATTGACTTGCTCCCAACTGAGTGGCTTCATAGCTCAGTTGTGAACAATAAGTACATTGGTTGCCATAAATAGAAGCAGACCACATTTACAATTCAGTTAAGTGTCTCTGATATAACGGTGGCAGATCATGGAAATTAGTCACTTGCAAATTAAGACTTTTATTAAACACCATTGGACTTGTTTCATGTCCTTTTTCAGGAAACTTTTTTGTAAACTTTGATGTGTAACCTGCGAAATAGCCCCATCGAACTTCTCCTATCTGTGCTTTTATAGAAGTCGTGGGGCCTCGTTATAAGTGAGGATCATTTTTTTCACAGATTCGTTGGATTTGGCATCCTTCTGCATCAGTGGGTGAAAACGTCGCAAAAGGTACACAGAAAGTGCTAATGATTTTTATGCCGGGAAACATTGCTTACTTTAACAAGAGGTCGTGACTGGGGTCTTTTTAACTTTCGCACACTAGTTTTGTACATCAGAGGAATAAAAGAAGTATTTTCGGAAAACCCCCCACCCCCCTTTGGCCCGCTCGTGCAGCACGTTTTTTCCTCATTACAGGGTTCCCACCATGAAAACAAAATTCCCTGACTTTTCCCTGACCAAAGGCAATTTTTCCTGACATAATCTTTTAGGATTTTCTTGTAATCCAAGGACAAGAAAGATTGATTTTAATGTTCAGTCAGTTTAAAGATAGTAAATTTTGCATTGTTGTGCCCAACATACAAAGCACATGGATAGCACATAGATAACGTCTTTTGAGTGGTTCCAGATGAGACAAATGAAATTTCCCTGACTTTTGAGCTCCTTTTTTTCAAATTTCCCAACAATTCCCTGACGTTGAAACATTTTGAGACCCCCTTGACTTTTCAAGCTGAGTGCAAACGACGTAACAAACAAGGCATCCTAATTGGTCAATGATCAAATAAAGCTACAGATAGCCAATCAAATGCTAGACCTGGATGGCGCAATTTTGGCCTAATTTCGTGATACGCGTGCGTTGCTTTACGACAGGCTTTCAAGTAATCACATGATTTTTTTTTGGTGCAATGTGGAATAAGACTACCATTGTTATTCTGTTCTCCTTTTAATAAAGCTGAAGATTGGTCCGATTGATTCGTCTGTCAGCACGTCTGTATGTGCTTACAGACGAATCAATCGAAGACGAGCTTTGGTCCCTAATTCGTCTAAACACTTCCCTGCCAACAGAGGACTCCTTTTTGTGTTCGCTGAGCTGACGAGTACGGAAACAGAGACCTCTGCCATGGGTCGAAACTCACTTTGATCCAACCGCCGTCCACAATCTTGGACGGCACTCTTCAAACCGCATGCCCCATGATATGTTTGCTGACTGTCACTTGAGCCTGCTGTGTCTTGCGCATTCCTTTACAGTAATTCCGCTGTTATTAAGTGAGCCCACACAACATGAAGTATCACTTGAGAATTCGGTGATCTCGTTCCGAGAGCCTCCGTTACCCTTGTCCCGCGGAACGGGCACGGGAGGCTCTGGAATAATCCAATACCGGAACCAGAAAACTCTGGTTCCGGTTGAATAACTGCGCGTGCGTGAAGGGTCTTCCGACTAGGCGTGGAAAGTCAAACGTTTAGAAATATGGCTTCTTCCTCTAGAGTAGAGCACTTCTACAACGCATTGGACTTCGTTCTGGCTGGTCAAGGAAGGCATTTAAAATTCCTTTCGCCTTTGACCTCAGTCCGAATAAATGTACTCGGTGGCTATCTATACCCTTACAACATTTGCAGGGTTCAATGGTTTTTGGTGCATGCATAAAACCTCCACAAACAATTCCAATTTTTCCGTTAAAAACTAACATCCCGTAAAATAACAGGAAATGAAACCGTTTTTCAACAGCCAATCAGAGTCTCTCTTTCCCGACCGCTGGTCAAGGGACCGATGATTCCGCTGGGAACGAGATTGAGGATTCGGTCACTAAGTAACCGCCGCGCATGCTCAACACAGTGAGTTTCGTCCCATGGGAGAGGTCTCTTTTCCCATACTCGTCAGCCCAGAAGAAAAAAAAAAGACAAAAAGAAAAGAGACCGCTAGCAGGGAATCTAAACACCGAACTGAGTTACATCTAGACGAATTGCAGACGAAATATCCGTCTTAGAAGGATAATTAAATTCGTTTTAGACGATTTATTCGTCTCTTGTATAAATTTGGTCATTTATCATGTACGAGGTGTCCAACCAATCAAATTATCTCAACGTCTTAAACCGGGAAAGGTTGTGAAACTATTGAAATCAGTCGAGATGGACAACTGAACGGAAAGATATTCAGACCAACAACTAGATCAAGAGAACTCCACCCTTTCCAAAGGTTGAGAGACAAAAAACAAAAAGCATGCCTCCTGTATCATTAATCAAAGATGCCATTTCAAAAGATCAGACTTGGTAAGGTTCCTATAGTTCTCAGTTGCATTAGGTTTCAGCTTGTGGTTTTGCCCCGGACTGGTCCAAATTTCAAGCGCTCGAAGTCTCGTTCGTCTAGTCGTGATTTAGGGCTATTAACAATCGCTTCCACATCCCTTGGGAATGAGGGCTTCCTAACAAGAGCTCGAGTAGGCAGCTTCAGAAGTCTGATATTCAGGCAACGCTGCAGTAACCAAAAATACATTTTACGTTAACTTTGCGTTTACAAAAAACTTAACATTCCTTTCTCGGCTTCTTGTTTCTAAAAGCAACAGAGACCCAATCGAAAAAAGACGAGAAACCTGTTAGATACCATCGCTGGTACTCAAGATAACACAGGAGACGCAAGCTACACAACAATATACAAGAGAGAAGACAGAGACCCATCGCTTTACTAAGTGAACCGGAGAAATATTTTTTTATAAATGGCTTTAATAAATGAATGTTTTTACACTGAGATATTTCGGGTGTAATTTTGTTATCACTCTCTTTAAACTTTAGACCAACCAGGGCCTAGTTATTTAAAGGCTGTATAACTCTATCCAGTGGATAGTTCACTATTCAGAATGTAAAATATACTTCACATTAAACGTTGTCCAAGGTTTTCGCACAAACCCATACTTAGATGTGCCTGGATTGAGCATATTCATTGTTACGGGAGGAAATAATGAAATCATTGCACAGACTACAACTGACTTTCCCCACCGGATAAAGTTGCCTGGCCCTTAACAACTGGGGCCAGAGGCCTGTTTCTCAAAAATCCCAAAATTTCTCAGGCGCATTTTCGGGTGATCTAAATCCCTCTGTATCTTCAAAAGGACAGCCATGAAACTTTGAAGTTACTTTTGCTTTTTCGGTCTTGAAAACGTGTGCAAAGAGCAGGTTACTGAAGCTGATCTTAGTTTCACGAATTGCTCTTCGGGCCCGAAAACATGGTTTGCGTGACTTTTGAGAAACATGCCCCTCGTCAAAATTAAACAAAGGAAAAAAGTACTTTTGAATTCATTATGGTTCTATACACTGAGAGTTTTAGTTACTCAAACAACAGAAGAAAATGACGAAAGTCCGTTCAATAAGGAATCGAATTTGCAAGACGCAATAAAATTATTCTCAATTTTGTACTCTTGGCCTGAGGCCAGTTGTTCAAGCCGATTAACAATAATCCGCGATTAATATCAACCTAGGTTTAAATTTTGTCCGTCGAAAAAAATTAACATCGTAAATTTTATGCTGAAGGAAAGCAAAAAGTCTATCGCCCCATGTGAAGGAATCCAGAATCTGGAATCCAGCAAACGTGAGGCTTTGGAATCCGGAATCCAGAGCGTGGAATCCCGAAGCCATTGTATGGAATCCAGAATCCATTCCGGCGGAACCCTTGAGGTTGGAATCCGGAATCCACGATCGGGATTTGGGATCCCCTAGTCGGGCGGGATCCGGAATCCATGGGCTAGGATCTGTAATCCGAGGACCACTTGGATTTCCTTTCATAGCTCGAAGTATAAGTCAAAATTAAAGACTAAAAATATTGGGAAACTTTTTTCATCACAACATCGACAACAATTGAAGTTTTCAGTAATCCAGGATAAGCTTAATCGGACTTTGAACAACTGAGCATGGAGTAGGGTTGTTAATTCTTTAATGCGCATCAGTTAAATGATCCAATATATTTTGTTAAAATCATGTATGGTCATTTTTGCAGTAGCAGACAATTTTGAATAACATACCAAGCAAATTGGCTTATACACAACACAGGCAGTGTTGATCCTTGTGGCGCATCTGTATCATTCCTTTTCATTAATACGTTAAAACATCTTAGAAAAAACCTAGCCCAAGTTTTACAAAATCTCATCTGTAAAAGAGAAGTTAAAAGAAGTCTTTATATATTCGCTATTTTTAACCAACTCATAGTCCGGTAAGTTTTGGCTTGCTTCTATTGCATAAAAACTCTTAAGACTGTACCGTGCGTCTTTGAATTTTATTTCCATTGTTTTTATGGAAAGACTGCCCAAACGAAACTGCTTTATGGGTTGGTGGACGAGAAACTAAT
>NC_090891.1:20478818-20496318 GCF_036669925.1 Montipora capricornis | reverse complement strand
AATTTGCTTCTGTTCCTGAGCCCATTTTTTCTCCTTCGGCTTCTCTCGGAGACTGCGTACGAACCACGTTCCAAGCTTCGCGTCTTCGTGGAGGTGAGTCGCTTCTTCCTCGGGATTTGCGATTTGTTTCTCGGGCCCGGCTCTTGTCTTCGGGCGGCGAATAAGAGCCGTATGATTCGGAGCGAGAGCTCGCACGATCAGCTTGTTCTCTGTTCATCTCGTCGAGGCTCTCACGTGAGAAGTGTGTTCCTCGTGCGTGCTGGGAATAGCCATAGGCTTCGTTGCGTCGCTCTAACACCTACAAGTAAAGAGTTTCTTCTCAGAAGTGAGAACAGATCGCTCATAAATCAGTTTTAATGAAGAGGTGAAAATTGCCTTATTTTTACCTTGCAATATTGAACTCTTGGTTCTGTTGCGCCCACATAAACAACAATATTCACAGCAGTTTCATATCTTTGCGCTCTACTAGTACAAGAGTCCATCATCCAAGAGTAAGATTTACCCAAATTGGCCTAGTCCCCATCAGTGTCAGAAAAGTGTCTATTTTTAAGCCTAACTCAACGTTGTACCTAATTCGAACCCTTTGGGAATAAAACGTTTTTTTTCCAGCTATTTCCATGTCGTAGAACCTTAACCCGGGAGATTTGAATTGGCACAACATTGAGTAAGCCGATTGGCTCTATTGTATATTTTCCCGCAAAACTTGCTTTAAAAATAAACTCTTTTCTGACGCTGATGGGGACAAACCTGATACCTGATTCTTACTCTTGGGCATAGTTAAGAGAGACAACTGGTTTTGAAGCTCGGCAAACATCAAAGGAGCAAACAAAGATGCCAAGATTTAGGTTAGAAAGTCCACGACCGCGCACAATCTTTTGTTTTGCGCTCATACACTATGCATAAATTACGTAACCAACACGTTTCTATTGGTTAGTTCCTCACTACGGAGTAAACAGCTGTTGTGTTTTGTGCACGGTCAAGGCCACAAAAGAGAACTAAAACCTACAACAAAGAAATTTGTCGGATTTCATAACCATTCCCCTCTATTAACTATGTCTTGCATGGGTAACGGACTCTTGACTAGCATAAATATATAAAAGAGAGAAAATTAAATTTCAAACCTGGTTAAACCAATCAGGTGCTTTTTTGTTCTTCTTATCCTGAAAAAAAAAACATTCATCGAAATTGGTATAAACGCAACTTTTACCAAGCTATGGTAATTTCTTAATCAGTCTGTAAAATCCTACACTCACCACTGCGTTATAAGTCGCATCAGAGTTGGTCGGAGCTTCTATCCACAAACCATCGACGTATTTGAACTTGGTGGGTTTTCTGTAATGGGTTGAATACTCCGTGTTTAACACCCTACAGTGCAAATTGTAGCATGTGTCCATAATCATAATCTATTATTTACCCTCGCATTTTAAAGTAGGCATGAAGCAGCTAAAAGGGAGTATGGAAAAGACGTTAAGTATGCTAACGTCAAAGCGAGACAACAATCCAGCAGCGACGTGTCAAACGTGCGGCTCGTATTTTAGGAAAGAAAACATGCTTCACGTGCAGCAAGCTTTTTCGTGCATTTCCTTGCCGTAACCGAAAACAACTGAGTGATTAACTACATTGGTTGTGGTCACACTTGAGAGAAACACAGTGTAAAACCAGTGTTGACACTACTCTAGCGTCAACTCTCGAGTGCGACCACAGCCTTAATTTCTGGTGTTTTGAATCCCTATAGGGGAACACTGAATTTAACACTAGCGTTAACTCCCTAAAGCGACCGCAACTATTGTGGGAATACAAGAAGGGATTTGGTCATTCTCTAACTTTACTTAAAATCCGTTTGCTCTGATCCAGTTAAACAGGTGCATTCTCAATGTTTTAGCTGTGGTTACACTAGCCATTTTCCCCATGGGTAAATAGCGTTTGCCCACGGACAAGGACGCTTTTGTGTGTAGCCGCCTTCCCTGGACCGAAACTGCCCTAGGGTTATTTCCATAGATACATAAAAAAGAACAAAAGAACTTCCCATGACAGTTCCTGAACTTAAAAGTACGGTTTTTCTGCTCCCTGAGGACAACGACAACGGCTACGAGAACGTTGTCTAAAAAAACACGCACCATTTTTCGTTATTGTAATAATTTCGAGATTACTCCAAGATCAGCATGGAAAGTGTGCCTGATCATTCCAGGATTAAAACTTTTACAAACGATGAGGATGTTTGGAAAGAAAATTTGAACATTTATCGCCAAGAGCTCACGTTCTCCACATAACCTCAAATTTGTTCAATTCAAAATTGTATCAAAAAGTAAAACGTGCAAGCTGGGCGTTGTTGTTTCGCTCAATAAAGCCTGGTTTTCACAAGCGAAGCAAGCACAAGCACAAGCACAGCCTACTATTGTTGCTGCGCATACGTTCTGCGCATCTCCAGATACTCGGAATTTCCTATCGGTAGTGCTTACTAATACAGGGATATTTTTGCGCGGTTTAAAACTATTCGGAGAAAGCAGACCTTAGCAAGTGCTCTTCCTATCCAAAAAGAAAATTGGGGCTAGCCATGCATTTTTCAGAGATAATTAAGCTTAAATTTGGAAAGGAACGCCATACATTGCTTTGTATTTTAAAGCCTTTTACTAATCATTGTTGATTAATTATCTTACCCCCAATTTTCGTTTTGGATTTTAATAACACTTGTTGAGAACTGCTTTTCCCGCATTACCATACAACCGCGCAAAAATACCTTTGAATTAGTAGGAACCGTCCTTGAAAGGAACCTCCACTTTAACAGAAATAATAACTTGAAATCACAGGAAATAACTGTTACAGTGAAGTCAATCTAAACTATTTTCAAAGAAAGCATTTGTATCCGAAAGAAAAAAGTTTTAGAATCGCCTAATTTTTGTTTTCAAATTTCGTGGGCGCCGCCATATTGAATAATTGTGACGTGTTATGGTTGCCCTATTGTTATTAGACAAACGCTCTTTGTGTTAGAACAATAGGGCAACCGTAACAAGTCACAATTATTCAAGATGGCTGCGCCCGCGAAATTTGAAAGCGAAAATGAGCGATTTTAAAATTCCCTTTTCCAGATACAAACACTTTTTTAAAAACAAATAATTAACATAATTTCCTTTGGTTTAAACTTATTCTGTAGCAAGAGTGGAGGTTCCCTTTAATGTACGGTCCCGAGGGTAACAGTTAGTTTTGTTTTCCCGAAAGTCCTCATGTTTCCCGAGACGAAGTTCGATTGCGAAAACCAAGACAATGCAGCCCCCTGATGTCAATCTTGTAAAAAAAATGGTGAGAGGAGACCGCATTCACCACTGAGCCATCTCTGCTTCTCTTAAAATAAAGAAGTTAAAGAGCGAGTTTTCAGAAAAAGTACCTTGCGTTACCTTTGATTTGAAACAAGGTGCCCGAAGTTGAAAGCCTCATTTGTTTGAGTTTCTTTTTGAAAATTGACTCTTACTCGACTTAGGCCGCGTTCGATTTACCCTATTCAGGAATAAGAATACGTGGAGTGATCATTTAAAACACTATGTGTGGCGTTTTGCATAAACAAGGATAATAAAGCTATGTTTAAAATAGCATTTTAGCAGATGTTTGACAATATTAATGTGGATCTCCGCAAAAACGAAGGATTTCTAACTTCTATTCCATGAATTCCTATTCCGGAATACGGTCAATCGAACGCGCCCTTAGATTCATGGAGGTCAAAGTGCGGTTTGGCAGTTGTGCTTCGCAGAATTGAGAAAACCACAACGAAACTAAAACCTTACTTTTGTTCAGGTTCTGGTGATCGCAAGTACTGTGATTCATCTGAGGGTTTGAGTAGGCGTACATCTCCAATGCTTGTAGCTCTGCGAATACCCGCAGGTGGGAGACGGTCAGGACTGACCTCTAAAACAAAAATTGCAAATACTTCAATACAAGGACTGAGGCTATGCAAAACAGTAAAACTTGTCAGTACTATAATTGATTCAGGTTTTCGGAAAATTGAAGTTCCTTATTCTCGCAAACACACTGAGACCGTAATTTACCGTATTCCTCATTTTTCAAACCGAATCCCGATTGCCTGCCGATCAACAATTATTCCATGGGCGCGACTTGGATATGAGATGGTAAATTGCCAACAAAGCGCGTTTCGCCGAGTTGGCTGCTATAATCATCTCATATCCAACCAGCACGAGTGGTATAATTAAGTAAGTAAGTAAGTAAGTAAGTAAGTAAGTAAGTAAGTAAGTAAGTAAGTAAGTAAGTAAGTAAGTAAGTAAGTAAGTAAGTAAGTAAGTAAGTAAGTAAGTAAGTAAGTATCATTATTTAACCTCAGATTTCTAGAGTAGCTAGTAGCTAATATTTCCGAGCATTGAACAGAACAACTGTAATAGCTTCCTTAAAAGCACCCACAAATTATGGATAAATCTGCCCCACTTTATTTTGTAAAAATAAAAAAAACTGATGCGTACAGTTACTGCGATTTGTAGAGCATGGTACGATTAAAAACGTTTTACCAAAGTTGAGGTGGCTAGTGGTGGATATTTAACGAGCACGAAAGCGGCGAGGTGAATAGTGGTGAACAGGGTTTTCGTTTGAGGCCAGAGGCCGGACGTTTCGTCCAGTCGTTTCCGATTCCAGTTTGTTGAGTGAACTTCAGCCTTGCCTAGGGAATTGATTCTTTAGTTTCAGAAACACTGGAAACAGCGTTTCGGAGTGTTCTATTTTAAAAATTTCTTGAGGGCATTCCCCCTGACCCTGCTAGGTAGCTCACGCCTTCGGCGCTCGCAAGGCGCCTTGGGACGCCAAACAAATTCACCTCCGCTGCTTTCAGAAATATGTCCGCTACTGTACAAAACTGTCGAAAACCCTGGGTGAATACCAGCAGTTGTTTTAGGTGAATAGCTGTTTCATTATATACGAAAACAGTGAGATAGTATAGCACAAAAAGACGACTCGCTTATTCCTGCAATGATTACAACATTTCCGGGCGCAAATCCCGCGCGAGTTGCTCAGAGGTGAATAGTTAACAACTATAGTTGTTTTAGTATATTCTAAAACAGTGAGATAATATACAGGACAAAAAATTAATTTGGATGTTCTCTTCACTTGTCACGGATGCAAATCGGGACGCCATTTTTTCCCGAGTTGCTCGGAGGTAAATAGCACAGGATATTGGGAGTTTGAGTAGCCAATCAGCGCGCGCATTCAACGCTATACACTGTTTTAGTATATACTAATAATGCAATTCTGGATTTTTAATTGACTTAGCTATCAAGGTACAGCTGTATAGACCTTACTCATAAATGGCGGTCACAATTATATACCGCTTACTAACCGAGTTCGAGGTCCGTACTGTAAGTTACGGACCGAGTTTTTTCCCGTTGCGAAGCGCTTGGGCCATAAATCAACGGGAAAAAACGAGGATCCGTAACTTACAGTAAGGACCGAGAAAACGAGGTTAGTAAGATATTTATTATATCTCTGAGGTTAACCGGCGCGCAGGCAAGGAAACTAGTCAAAGTGAAGCGGAAGGTTCAACTGCCACAAAGAATGCCGTGCCAAAATCCTAAAAACTAAATCTTCTTGGCTGTTAAGTTTGAAATACTTGCTTGCAAGATTCAAACAGTTTTCAGTACAAGTTTATGCAACAGAAATGAGATGAAAAACTCGCTAGATGATGTTTTGTCGAAATTTTAAATTTAGCGGGCTGTACAGCGGGCCGTACTGTAGAATACGGAGGACGTACGGAATACGGAGAATCTCGGAGGATGTTATCAACCTCGGCCTTCGGCCTTGGTGGATAACACCCTCCTCGACCTGCAGAATTCTTCATATCCTACTCAGCCTCATTCAATAATTGCTAAATATAACATCATCTGCAAGCGTCCGCTATGCAGGCTGATCAACTACACTATCGGTTATCTAAAGAGATATATGAATGCCGATTCCAAACACCCAACGAGTCAACACATCGAGCTCCAGTTAAGTATTGTAACTTCTTGCGGCTATTTGCGGTTTGCGGTTAGACTAATGACTTCTTGTGGATAGGATTTTGAACTTCTTGCGTTTGGAACTTCTTGCGGATAAACCGCAATTTAACTTCTTTTGACCGCTTGCGCGTTCTTGCGGCCCAAGAACTTCTTGCGACACTTTTTGTGCGTGCATTATTTTTGGGCTGTATTGGACATGTAAATCCCCAGACATTTATTCAGCAACCCCATGTTTAAAATTCTCATCCACTGGGGTGGGGGGAGGGGGTTTGGCATTAAACGGAGTGGCTTTCTGACATGCACCACACCACAACTGTTTTATTTCACGCGCTTGATTCCATGTTTGGCATAAAGTGGTCTTATGGTGTTAATAATAATTCATTAACTTCATGCACAAAAAAAAAATTACAGTGACTTGTGCCAAAGTTAACCTAGGCACTGGTTAGGAAACCTTAAAACCTTCAAAAGCGAGAACAATGTAATCACAATCGATGTTGAATAAATTGGCCGTGGCCCTGCACAATCTTCTGTTTTCCCTTGGCACGAGTTTGCAAATTAGTGGCGCACAATCTAATGGCTGGATTAGAATGGTTACCTTCTCGAAAAAGGCGTGTTTAATGCAGGGTTCAGGCAAAAAATTCAGACAAAAACATGAAACAAAGGAACTTGTAGAGTTTCATAACCATTTCCATGCATCAACTAAGTTTGTGCCATTAAATTTCCAATTGGAACAAAACTCTTGAAATCATTAAGATAACTTTTTATTGATAATTCCTCACCTCCTTTGTTTCCACCAACTACTTTATGTGGACTCTGTTGCTGCTTGAGTTTGCTTTTCCGCCTTTCACCTTTTGATGTCTTTGACTGTTTCTTGTAATCTACAAAGTCTCCTTTATAAGTGCTCTTTCTCTTTATTCTGTCAGGTACGTAGAATGTCCTGGCTGTGTTTCTTGGTTTGTCTTTAAATATTTTTCTCTCTGCTGCAAGGATTGGAGTATCACTTCTTAAATCACTGATTTTGCTCTTCTCCTTCAACAAAGGAAAAAAAAAAAAACCCAGATTGTTTACAGTAGCTGACAGAGCAAAACATGGTACAAACATGAATTGGGAAAAAACAAGAACTTGAATTTCACATCCTGCTACTTAATACATATTTTCTTTCTAAAATAAGTAATAGTAATAGTAATAGTAATAGTAATAGTAATAGTAATAGTAATAGTAATAGTAATAGTAATAGTAATAGTAATAGTCCTGAGTGCTGAGTCCAGTTTGGTCTGTAATCATATTCATGAGTGATAACAAAATTGGATGACTGCACAGCAGGTGTCCAATATGTTTATCATGAATCAGAGTATGATTACAGACTGCATTGGATGACGGGAAGTCCTCCTACTAATTAATCATAAAAGTACAATTTCTAAGGAAAGAAGAAGAGCTCATTTATGAAAGAAAGGGGAAATTTGGATTAAAAGACTGACAAAGAAGGCGTAAATATATTGTTAAATGTCGCTCTGAAAGAAAGAAAGCCCCAATTTAGGAGGCTGTACACTGTTTCTATGGTGATAGAAACCAAGGTTGTGATTGGCTGATTTAAACCACAACTTTCAATGTGATTGGCTTATTGAACTGTCCGATAACAAACTGTCCAACAACTCCTTCACAAGTGAATTAGGTAATTGAAAATAGGAGTTTGTTAAACCAATCAAAAATGAGGAAATTGTAATTAACAACAGTTACTGCATTGAGCTGAATGGAAGGTGGGTGCCTGGGATGTCCAGGGGCCTCCACTGGGATCAGCCAGCCCCTAAACAGTAAAACGCTCCCAATTGGCTAGCAATCCCTGCAACCCAGTCATGAGCCCCCACACAGAGACAATGTGGGCACCCATCACACTGTGATAACAGTGGAAAAAAAGGGGGAGGGGGTAGAGGGAGGGAGGGAAGCAGATTAGAAACCGCTAACACTAAGAAAAAAACTCTAAAACGAAGGCCACACAACACTCTGCAAACGTAGTTCCAAGATGGCCGCTGCACTGAGACGCATAACCTACATGAGCCTCAGTGCACATATAGATGAACCGCTGACCGCTAAACGTACAGAAAACCAGCATCTCTTTGTTGTTAACTACGTTAAATTGCATCATTTTTTATGATTTTAAAAGACTTACAGCATAAATG
The DNA here is from genome assembly GCF_036669925.1 of Montipora capricornis. Classification (NCBI taxonomy): domain Eukaryota; kingdom Metazoa; phylum Cnidaria; class Anthozoa; order Scleractinia; family Acroporidae; genus Montipora; species Montipora capricornis. The sequence continues at coordinate 20,488,157 of NC_090891.1, read as the reverse complement.
AACCCTTGAGGTCAGGCTGATGCCAAAATGATTTACATGTAATAGACCTTATTCGCTTGTAGATTTTGTTTTCCCAATACAGATCATGCGATAAAACTGAGGAGATTTGATCCTTTGCCTTGTTCATTAATGTTTACAGGCATCAATATCTCTTCATGCACTCTTCATGCATATGATCTGAATTGGGAAAACACAAATAGAAGCGAATAAGGACTACTACTAATCAATGCTTTTCAAAAAAACAAGGGTTCAATCTACATGCCATGCTGTTAGCTCTCACCTCCTTTTTGGGCCTTCTATCTGGAGAAGAGTAGGATCTACGTGAGTTGCCATCAGTTTTCAGCCACTCTTTATCAGGTTGTTCTTTCACTGTTACAGTAGTGAAGATGTTGTGGTTCTTTTCATATGGCACAATTCTCTTCCTTTGTAATGGTGGCTCATGAATTGTACCCAGCTGACTCGAAAGCAAGCCTGCCCTTGGTGTAGAACCATTACTGTCTATGTTACTCAGTGAACGCATGACTTCACCTTTCACAGTAATAGGCCGTTTTGATTCAAATGTTTTGTAGCGAGAATAGTACTCAGACTCATACCGCTGAAAAGTAGAAATGTTTAATTGAGAAAAAAATAACAATACATGATACATTCACATGAACTACATCCAAGCAATGCAGCAGTTTGGTTTAGCAGAGACACCTTTCAATAAAGCTAAAACTAATAATATTATTTAATCTACCATATGTTATCATGGCCCTGTGTAAAATGTTGCTAGAGCAGGCAAAGTACACGTACTTAGCAGTGAAATGGTTACATTTACCCCATGCCATAAAAAATACAGCCAGTCCGATACAGGAAAGCTATTATCTATTTGATAGTATTCTACTGAATATCTCAATAATGGCTGGCACTACAACCACTGCCTGCTTCTGTCTGACCTTGTAGCTCAATTAGCAAAGAAATGGTTGCCTCAAATCCAGAGATTGTGGGTTAAATTCAATTCCAATACCCTGGTCCAATTATGTCATTACTTAAGTGCTAATGCTCAGCAGCGGCTGCGGATCACAGTCATTTGAAAGTGAGGGGGCTAGTGGTATAGGTATGAATAGTGTAAATTATTAAGTCTTTTATCAAGCCAAAGTGAAGTGAAGTGACACTATTAGTCTCTCCCCTCGGGACTTTTCAGGACTAATTTACAATGCTTTCATGGGGGACTTTAGCCAGACTGCTTATTACGCAGCTCTACAATTAATTTTAGTAAGTATCCAGATAAGGTCAGACCACAACACGCGGGACTACATCCCCTCCTCCTATTGAATAGTGAGTGGGTTCTTAACCCTTTCACCCCCGTGGGGTTCCCCATTGACGAGTAAAATCATCTGGCGTTAGACAGAGTAAAATCTATAAGTGGCACTCTTGGGAGTGAAAGGGTTAAAGGTTCCATACCATTTAATTTCCAACAAGGGCTATGTGACGGGACGGGATTTACAATACAATAGGCCCTTTGCAGCTTGTGATCACATGCTACAAAAACCACCATACAGGAAAGCAAATTGCCCACTGGGACATCTAAAACAAAGAAAATTTAATTATTTTGCTTTCTTTCAGATGTCCCAGCGTGCAATTTGCTTTCCAGTGTAGCGGTTTTAGTACCAAGTGATCACCATCATCATCATCATCATCATTAACAGGGCTAAGTTCGCTCCTGACGGAGGAACCCCTCCCTGGAATGATCCCAAGACCACTAAGCTGCAAAGGGCCTATTGCAAGCTCTTCACAAGACATGCATAATAGGACTCATTAGTTACTTACTTGTAGCGTAGTTCGAATTAAAAATTGGCCTCGGCGAGAAATTTGCTAAGATCATTATTCATTCCCTATTTCACATTAATAACTTGTTGGAAATGTTGATGCAGTTATGATAATTATTTTGATCAGAGGCTTGCAACAAGCTAAAGTGGCAAAGGTTTTGTAAACAACACAGGCAAACGATTTGATTATCGATCCCCTTCACGTATGCTAAGCCGGTAAAAGGAAACTCAAGTTGTTCAGTGGCTGAGTTATCAAGGATCCCACAATGATTGGTCGATTACATAGTTCACCCCAAAGCTGAACAATCAACATTCTTTGCCCAATCTCTCAATGGCAAAATTGTTGCTTAAAAGTCCATAAATTATTTACCTTGGATCGCGGTGCTGGCATTTTTAAAAAGTCAGATCTTTACCAAAACCACAAGCAATGTTTAAATTACCGCTCAAACGATCGGAGCGCTCGTTCAAGAAAAGATAAAATGCGAAAAAGCTCAAAACACTGCAAACAGCTGAAAGCACGCTTCGCGTACTCTTGGCAACATAAGACGCTAAGCTGAACGAAAACGAGGCTACACCACAGTTTACCAAGTTTTTTCATGAATTACTTGTTTAGTTGAAGGGTATGTTTATTGTCTTCATGCTCATAAATGAGGTTTGAGAGCGTTTTTAGCTGAGGATCCTTCAATTGTGGATGCGATCTGCAAGTCATTTCCATCTAAACTGAAGCGCGCTGTAGGATTTTTAAATTTTAAATTCTACTTCCACTTTATTAATTGATAAAGCGTATCAAATGCATCACATCAATATAGCAATGACCCAATCACTTTAGGCCATTTCAGACCGTTTAGATATGGCCATCTAAACAGATATCTAAATTGATCATGTGACATTATCAATTACCACAACAAATCTTTGAGCTTTTGATTTTATATATATATATTGTTAGCTGCATTTTAAACTGCAAATGTGGTTTGTTAGTTTAAATCTTGGTAGTTTTCAATCTAATTATATTCGATTTTGTATATTTTATACCACCCCTTTAAGCTCGGCGGGTATAATTTGCAGGTCGCAGGTTGCAGGTCGCGGGTTGCAGGTCATTGTTTCACCAATACAGAAAGTATCCTAAACATTCATAAAAGCGAACCTTAGGCCTAAATACTTTTGCTTAGGCCTACGATACGCTTTATCAATTAATAGAGTAAAAGTAGAAGTTAAAATTTAAAATTCCTACAGCGCGCTTCAGTTTAGATGGAAATGACTTGCAGATCGCATCCACAATTGAAGGATCCTCAGCTAAAAACGTTCTCAAACCTCATTTATGAGCATGACCTGCGACCTGCAAATTAGACCCGCCGCTTTAAGCTCCGTAGCTTTAAACATCATCATGGATAAATAGAGGTATGTCATCATCATCCTAATCATCAATCAAGCAATCTGCAGTACCGCTATGGAATACTAAATTTCTCATAAGTTTTAAGACTCGAGCTTCCCATTTTTAGGGGTAATTATTGAGATCCTGTGCTCCGGAACATGCGCACTTCCACTCAAGATGATCCATCATGGCGGACTCACCTGCGATAGACACCTCTCAAAATGATCAAGTGTTGCCAGAAAAAGAGAACCATGAAAACGGTGTTAGAAAGACTATCGATAAAGAAAGGTCCATCAATGCCGTGAGTGTTGCGTCGAGAACAAAGCTCGCTCAGTTGATTCAACTTGCAAGCGAAGCGGAAACAGAGGGCCTAACAAATTACAAGAAAGTTGTGGATACTGTTTTCGATTCGGTAGGACAATATATTTTTTTCATTTTAATCAGCCTTTTTTATTTCCAATAATTGCGGTTTTATAGGTTCTATGTTCCAGGTCGTGAGGTTAAATTTGAAGAGCTTGCATAGCCAAACGTGGTTTCTTAATTAATAAGCTTAAGGCTTATATTAAGAAAAAAAAAAGAAGTGTTTTCAATCGATAATATTGGTCGTGCGTTATGTTTGTCAAGCTTGCACGTCATTTTCACTTGAAGGACAAAGATATGTTTTAACAATTCTTTGTTTTTTTGTGTAGCTCGTTGGTGGACACTTTGACCTCGAAGCTAGATTCACGATCAAAGATTCCTCCGATCTTCTCATGTTGTTGGAGTTGTTGGGACATTGCAATGTATCATTAAAAGTGAGTGCATAGTCTTTGAATTATTAAAGTGATTTCAGTTTGAATCATTTCTGCATGTACTGAAAGCTATAATAGGAATGTAGTTGGTAGTAAAAGTTCTCGTTCAACTTGCATGCCAATGAAAAATTAACTTTAATCTTTCGGGCGAATCAGCTAATAAAATCTTTTGCGTTCGTATTACTCCGTCTTCGATCTTCAATCGTTTTTTAAAAAGATATATTCCGTGCATCTCTAATAAGAGTGAGGGTATTGTCCTTTTCAGAAAGCTATTGTACAATGCATTTCCAAAGATACGGGAGTTCAGAAGAAAATATGTCACTATTTTTGCTCTTTTAGCGGAAGTGAATTCGATTGTGAATTTGGAGTTGTTTTTTTAACTTTCTTGCAGGTGTCATAGACAAATTTTTCTCTTTAATTTTATCACAATGTTAATATCATCTCTAATCATTCAGTACCACCTTGTTTGAAAACAAGTAACTACAGAATACAGGGCCACTTATTTCCATATCATTGAATAACAAAAGCTCCCATTGTTATGTGTCTCGTTCTACAAAAGCTTCTAACTAATTTGCATATACTGGCCCTGTGTGGCCCTTTATTCTGTAGCTGCTCAGAAAACAACAGTTTATTAATGAAATGTTCTTTTTTTTGTTCATAATTTTACATGTATACCGTACATTGCATATAATTTACTTAGCAACTTAATCATCTTTATTATTATGTACTGTAATAATTAGATTCAGGATCCCATGGATTTAATGAAAATTCTAAATTTTCAAAGTTAAAATCCCTTTTCCTCACATAAGGTGAGAATGTTCCATCATTGCCACTTTGTCAAAAATGTTTTTCTTTAGTAATAAATAAGCTTATTTGAAGAAATGAAATACACTTTAATGTTGGCAGTGATATGAAATCACAGTGACGCTAATTTAATTATGTAGCTTAGTCGTTAAATCTAACCGAAGGTGGTAAAGAGGGGGTCTTGAACAGGTTCCACATAAAATAAAATGGCTGTTTCACATTTCACAGACAATAAAATATCCAGTTCACGTTTCACTGAAAAAAAAAAAAAAGATTTTTTTTACATAAACAAATTATCTTACGTTTGTTAAGAGCTATAGCCATCTGTTATAAAGAAACTCAGAAGAACGGTTACATTTGGAAGAATTGTGCGACCTTCAGAGACAGTTTCCGAGCTAGTTTCCACCATGTTGATTGACCAGCAAAGCCGTCAAGGCTTCATAACGAGGCCACGAGGCCACATGTTGAGGGTTCATGTTTCAGTGATGGCCAATCCAGGTGACGTTGTCGTACCTTTCTCTGCTGAATTATAAATTACAGTCTATTGTTACAATTTCTCAGGCTCCTACTCCCGCAAAGTAATTAAAAAAAAACATGAAACAAATAGACCCTTCTCCAAGGTAGTAGCAACAGATTTGAATGAGTTAACCCTTTAAGCCTCGAGGGGTTCCCCATTGACGAGTAAAATCGTCTGGCGTTAGACAGAGTAAAATCTATAAGTGCCATTTGGCACTATCGGGGCTGAAAGGGTTAAACGGGGACATAGTTTTTTCACGCTGTTAGCTTAACCCTTTAAGCCCCGAGGGGTTCCCCATTGACGAGTAAAATCGTCTGGCGTTAGACAGAGTAAAATCTATAAGTGCCATTTGGCACTATCGGGCTGAATGAGTTAAAATTGAACTGAATTAAAAATTGATACCAGAAATAGAAAGAGCACCTTAAATTTAGTAATGATATGCATGAAAAAGGTTACTCGATTCTGAATGGCTGAGAGCAGTGCAGTTCAAGTGTAACACAGTGGAAAAAGTGTAATACATCACTGCGAATTACACATCAAAATTCTGGGTTATGATTGGCTAATAAACATTAGGGTTTGGTCAGAACCAATCAAATCTTTTGCTTTCAAATCAAGCGCGTGCCCTGGATGGTGCAATTTATGGCACAATTTTTCCCTGATTGTATGATACCCATGAGTTTCTTCTGCTTAACTATCTCAAAATTTTGTATATTATTAACAAGTAGTCATGATTTTTCTTGTGCAATTCAGAATAAATAAGCACTTGTCAAAGACTACAAATTGCACTTGCCCTACAGGCTCGTGCAATTTTGTCGTCTTTGAAAAAATTACTTATTTATTCCAAATTGCACTCAAAATCATGTGATTTTCTGAAGTTCCAGTGTATAAGTATAAGTTGGAATTTGACACCTTTACAGAGGTTTGTATGACTAGGGGTAAACGCCATTCCCCCAATCATACAAACGTCTGTAAATTTTTCATTATTTTTTCAACATACATTTTCTCAGCTGATATTACACCTGATATGTTGACTTTTAAAGGTTACTAAAATAAAGGTGCTTTTTTTATTTCTGCTATTGGCTTTTAATTTTAACTTATTTGAATTTTCTGCCTACATTTTGGAGAAAGGTCTATTCACCGTGATTGCCAAAATCAAGTTTTATGAGGAAAAAAAACCATTTCACGTTTTACAGGAAATAAAAAGGCAATTCAAGCTTCACCCTTTACCACCCTCACTACCCAAAAATTAATCAAATGGTGTTCATTTATCTGTAAACAGGTTGAAATCTTAGGCTTGCTGATTGCAATTTTAAGGAAAAGCATCCCTAACTTGCAAGCAGCTACCAAAATTGGTCTTACTGAGAGAGTGTTATGTCGATTACCCCAGGAGAGAGAAGTTGTTGCAGGTAAATAATTTTTTTTTTGAATAAGCCAAGTACTAGTGATGTGAATGAAATAAGCTCATTCTGTGCTGATCAGTCAGATTGAGTGTTGATGTCTCAAAATGTGAGAATATGCTCATCGATTTTCTCAAGTATAAACCCTCCCCCATCCCAGAAATGCACACAGGCTTTGTTACTGAGAGGGTCGCCACTCATACGTTACTAGGAACTTTTTTATACTTTATTCTGGTCTATCTTGAAACTGTCAATCATTGTGATTACCTAAGTGTGTTAAGTTAGTCACGGTGGCTGTCCACCATTTGGGTTCTAAGGAAATCTAGCATGCCTTTTAGCTACATTGCAGCATTGTTAGGTCTATTTCAGAACACACAGTCTCCATTTGGGCTGACATTGTTGGCTTCCTAAACAGCCTGGTTGAGGGTTGAGTCCAGAAGCAGAAATTTCTTCTTATCCTTTGTGATATGGCATTTGAAGACTGATTGTGCTGGGGTACTCAAGATTTGTCAGAATGTCAAGAAGGATAATTAGGGGCAACCTCATTCGTGACCAAACTTTTAAGGACAACATGTCTTATCACTGATGTTATTTTTGTTACAGACAAACTTGTAGAGCTTTTAGGAATCTTGTCCAGTTACAGCATCACAGTTAAAGAACTCAAGACACTGTTGGCCACTTTGAAAGGTGTTAATGGAAAATGGGTGAGTTTTTTTTGTGTATTTGTGCTGTCACCCTTTTGAAACTTTTTGCATGAAAAGACACAGAAAAACATTTGCAAACTTTTCAATGAGGTCCTTTACAGGGGTGTGCTGACAAAATGTTTCATTTTCAAGATTGGTGAATTTTGAGATGCTTATAGTGTTAAATACACCTTACTCCAAAATGGCTGCCATTTTAGTAGTCTTTTGTTTCCTTGCAAATTAGCACTTTTGGCCTTGCTTTCAAATATAAAATTCAAATGAATATTTAACCTTGAACGAGGCCACAAGGGCCAATTTGTAATCAAACAAAAGAATGCTAAAATGACGGCCATTTTGGATTAACCCTTTGACGTCCAAACCGGCCTAAACTGGCCAGACTTAGTATTTCACTATAATGCCAGATGATTTTACTCGTCAATGGGGAACCCCTGGGAGTCAATGGATTAATCACCCATTAAGGTGTATTGTTTAATCTAAAGAAAGAAATAATTTTTCCTTCTGTACAATCACTTGTTTTCCTCTGTTTTCGTCCACAAATGCTAGTAGGTAAATCCATGCCCAATATTTTGGTATCCAACCTGCAGTGTCCTGTTAATTCTGATAATAATAATAATTTCTTATTGCTACCTATTTCCAAATGAAAGGTATTTGCTAGGGTGAGCTTTATTTTTAGGTTACATTATTAATCCAGTTATTAATATCTTTACCTGAGGAGCAGTCTTTAAGGGGTTCTTTGTGTTGGTATTTGTCTGTGTATTATATATAATGTGGCAGGTCATTTTGTTCCTTAGGTTAATTTGGAACCAAACTAGGTTATTTTGTTTCAACCTAGATCAAGTTGTTTCAACCGAGGTCAATTTGGGGGCAGGTACAAAAAACACAGGGCACAGGTCATTGCTTTACCATACTATCCTTGATATATCCTTGATACTATCCTAGACATTTGTTAAAGCTAAACTTAAGCTTTAAATTTAGGCCTATTGTTAGCATTACTTATTTTGTAAATGGTTAGGTGTGTCTCTGTATTGGTAAAACAACGAACTGTGACCCTTGTTGTGTACCTGCCGCAAACTGATCTAGGTTGAATCAACTTGATCTAGGTTGAAACAAGTTGACCTAGGTTGAAACAAAATGACCCAGTTTGGTTGCAATTTAACCTAAGGAACAAATGACCTGCAACATATAATTTTATGTTGTGGCTCAAATTTTTTCAAACCACTTCAGTTTTGATTTTCCCTTGTGCAATAGTCTCCTACATTTCAGAGTACCAGGTTCCCTCTGTTTTACAATCCACTGTGCCAACAATGTTTTTCTTGTGTGAATCTTTAAAAAGGTTTTTCTCTTATAGCCATGCCATACTGTGAAGTTGTTGACCATCTTGAAACTGATGTTAGAGAAACAGGGTCCAGATGTGTACTTCAGCTTTTCTGGACAGCACGGAGCTGTAAGTAGTTGAATGAACTACTTTCTATTCAAAGTCAAACAAAAGGAAACAGCTGTAATTTAAAATAATATGATTATTTTATGATGAACATATTTTTACAGGCCATCACATTACCACCCATTTCAAAATGGCCACTGCAATCAGGTTTCACCTTTTCAACATGGCTGTGTCTTGATACATCACACCTGGCAAATGCTGAGAAGCGCAGACCATATTTGTATTGGTAAGTGTATCAATAAGCTATTGGCCTGAATGTGCATTAGATGATTTTGATTTTTTTGACCATAGTAAGGAGTAGTGTGCTTTTCCATTTTGCAAACGTTTGGACCGTTAGTTGATAAGAAGGCCAACCCTGTCTCCTCCTTCCCACACCAACCGTCACATTGTTATTCAGGGAGACGTACATCTAACCCAGCTAAATAACAACATTGTTTTGGGGCAGGAGCAACCATAATAAATAAGGACTACTCATTGCAATGTTTCAGATAAAAGACAAGGAAGT
>NC_090891.1:20456318-20473818 GCF_036669925.1 Montipora capricornis | reverse complement strand
GCAACATAATATCCTGAAGAGATGATTAAGTTGTATTTTGTTAAATATGGAGTAGTAAAAAAACCTTGATGATACACAAGCCGATCTTGTGGACGGACAACAAGATGACCTTGTCGATGACAACTCTTGTGCGAGAGAAGTGTTGTTTGATTGTGACTACGAGTTAGAGTTTATATAAAGGTTTCAGTTTTTAAACACTTTACATAGGCTTATTTACTTTACTGTTGTAAGTAGCGAAACAAATTTTCTTATCCAGGAAATTGATTTTTTTCACGCTAGTTTTGCATGAACAATTTCTCTGTTTTCTGCTTGAACTTTTTTTTTCAAAATGCAGTCCAAAATTGGGGTGCGTATTAAACACGGGTGCGTATTATACACGGGTAAATATGGTAACGCCGGTTATTGCTAACCATGCTTTGAGCAACCCGGGCCAGGTGTTTTAATAATACGGTATTTGAAGTTGCGGGCTGGTTTGAGTAGAGTAATCGACTTTGTCAGCAAGGGGCAGCACATCCCTATTGGGCTTTCACACCTACAGTTTGATTCCCTGCCTCAGTGTCTAATGCAGGTTGAGTTTCTTGGTATTCTACTTTGCTCATGGAGGCTTTTCTTCAGGTATTCTGGCTTTCTTCTCTCGTTGAAAATCAATACTTGTGTGATCTACTTCCATTTAATTTGATTTACTCTCTTGCCTATTAGAAAAGCATCTATGCTTGTCTATAATTAGTTTCAGAGGTTAAAACATAACCATTTGGCCCACATTTGGCAACAGTAAATCATCTCCCTTAGCTATAATAATGCTAAATTATTTACATTGTATGTATTCCACCGCTTAATGTTCAGTGAATGCTGACAGCCATAAATTTTTGAATGTCAGCTTAATTTTCACTTACTTACGAATAAGTTCATTTCAAATCAAAGATTATTATTACGGTACTTTTCCAAATGTTTAGTTGTCAAGGAGAATATTACTTTTATAAGGATGCTGTGTGAAATTAATTTTTCAGTGGTACATGGTTACAGTTGTGCATGAGCACAACAGATTTCACGCAAGTGAGATCAGGTGTTTCGTCAATGGAAGAGTAGTGTCAAGTGGAAAAACCACTCTGGTTCATGCAACTGAGGTAATCTTTGCTTGAAAATTCATCATGAAGAAGAAACAATTATGTTGTTATTATTATTCTTTGCTTAATGCAGTACTTCCTTAGGTGCTGTTAGTACTGAAGTCTTTCGTAAAAACTTTCTTTTTATTTTTTCAGCCATTTGATAAGTGTTACATTGGTTCTTCGCCCATGGCAGACAGTTCAACTGTATTCTGTGGTCAAATAGCAGCTGTTTACTTGTTCTCTGAGGCTCTTACTGCCCAGACCGTTGGAGCCATGCATAGGTTGGGCCCTGGATACAAGGTAACTAACAGCTGCTCATTACAAAAATTAATTAGGACGAAAACTGTTTGTGTATGGACAATGTTGGCTGTTGGGGAGCCAATATAGGCCTCTTTAATAATAGCAGCCAAATAAAATATTTTTCTGTTTAAAGTGCTACTATGACCAAAAAATCGAAAGAGATGTGTGTACGCGGCTGAATTAGAGTTTCGGGCTTTCAGACTTTCAAATTCGTGTTTTGCATATATAATAAGCTGCGTTTACACCCTGAAATTTTAAGCTAGTGAGTCAATGACGTCACTTTTCCATAGATCCAACCCTCTGATGTCCAATCGGTCAGTTTGGAACGTGGATAATGGCGGTCCTTGAAGTCCAAAACTTAGGCTCAAAGTAAACAACCTATAAATAAAAATCAAAGCTCAAAATTTTTGCCAGTCAAGTGTGAAGCAATCACACTTTCAAAATCTGAAAAAAAAAAGAAAAGTGGTTTTTTGATCACGGTCAAGCACTTTAATGCTAATAAGCCTTTATAGCCTTGTTATGACGAACAAATTTCAAAAGAATATTGTTTCAAAATGAGGCCATTAGGTCTAATTAACATAAAGACAAAAAAAAAAAAAAACCGAGAAGGTGCATGTGGTCACCATTTATGAACTAGTCTATGGTATTAAATGGTATCTCAGATAGGCGTCACACAAATACTTGTCTGACCGATATATTGGTGCAACGAGTTCCCATGTCATTTGCCCTTTAACCACCAATCTGTTGGCTCAATTGGTTGAGCATTGGACTACCGTGTGGGAGGTTGCGAGTTCAACACTGGCTGGATCAACTGAGGAGAAAGTGCTGCCTTTGTAATTATATCCCCAAATGGTTAGACTTTCAAGTCTTCTCGGATTGACGAGGAAAATAGTCTGGCGTTAGACAGAGTAAAATCTATTAAGTGTCACTCTCAGGGATCAATGGTTTGAGTTACGTACATTTCCTTGTATCATTCAGTTTAAATTATCTATTAACTCAATGAAGCCTTGTTGTAAATCTCAGGGTCAATTCAAGTTTCCTGCTGAAATTGACATTCCTCTATCAGATCAAGACAGAAAGGTAAATACTACCTTTTACTACCTAATATTTGACAAATAACATTGTAATGTGATGGCATGACAATTTACAAAGTCAGAGTTAGTGCCACTGATTTTCTTCCGTTTTTTATTTTCGTGATGCATAATGAGCTGTGTTCCGATTGCATGTACTCAAATGCTAATTATATGACAAGGTAGTTCCTTTGGAAGATGATTTTGCAAAAATTTGGCCCGGTGTAGATGTATCCATTTTCATTTGAAAATGCAACTTTTTATTCTTAAATTGGCCTTCCGCCCACACCTACATGTATCCGGTAGAAACGGTGACAGAAAACGCTCAGCAGGGTGGAAATTTTGTAAAACGCACTTTTCGTCTTTTCGTGTGGACAGTGAAAACGGAACTTTTTGAAAACCATGACATCATATTATTGGATCCAGGCTACCTCGTCCGTCAGCCGCTCCAAGGATAAACTTGAAATGCAAAATGGTGCAAAATTTTGTCTGGCATGATCCCTGGCAACCCTAAAACCCGGAATCCGGAATCAAAGTACAATACAGGGACTAAAAACTATCCTAAACATTCCTAAAAGCTAACCTTAGGCCTAATTAGGCTTAAAAACGTTTCCTTAGGCCTAATTAGGCCTAAGGTTAGCTTTTGTGAATGTTTAGGATAGTTTTTACTCTTTGTATTGTACTGTGATTCCGGATTCCGGATTTTAGGGTTGCCCCATGATCCCCAGTCGACATTTTCAGAGGCCTGGATTACTTTGTATTCGATGGTGAGTTAATAAGTAGCACGACTACACCATCGGTTCAACCAAACAATTCAGCCTGGCGTTTTGCTTTTAGATCTATCAGGTTTTTGTCCTGACTGGGACATCTTAAAAAAGGGTTTCGTTGTAAATTTTTTTGAAAATTTGTTTCGCGAACACAGACAAACGAAACGAGTCGAAACGAGCCCGCTCGTTTTAGTGAGAAATGTGCATGCTCCATCAGCGGCATTGGCGTTTTCGAGTAGTTTCAGTGTAATCATTTGCATAGGTGAAAACGGTTACAAAACGCTATGTTCGGACAGACATTTTCTTGAAAACATAGGAAAAAAACCCGTTTTCACAGGAGAACGTGTATGTGTGGACGAGGCCTTAATAATTCCCAGCGGGAAAAAAATATTCCCAAAATAAATAAAGAACTTCCAATCCTGCAAAAATAAACCCCACAAAACTTTTTGCCACACAATGGTCTTAAAAAAACACGATCACCTGACTTTGGAGCGGTTTGCATTTGATTGTCGAAAGGTAATTGGTTTTGCATCAACTACGCTACGCGATTGGCTTAAAGAATTCACGCCACTTTTTAATACAATTAGAAGTAAAACAAAAACCAATCGTGACTTGCTCGCACTCGTTTTCCCGCGGTTGGCATCGGCTACGTGTAATTACTTCGAGTTTTGATTGGTTCACTGTATCGTCTCAGTCCTTTGTGATTGGATAGAGTGATTACTTTGGTTTTAGTTTTTCGACACTGAAGTGAAAACCGCTCTGTGTGTATTCCTATTTTGTAAAAGCTTAATCACGTTGAATGTTCTGAAATGCTGACTGTCTTGTTGGTTGACTTCAGGTGTTATATGAGGGCCACCTTTCATCTGTGATCATGTTTATGTACACTCCAAAGGCTTGTGACCAGCAACTGTGTCTTGAAGCCTCACCCACAGAGAATCATTCCTTCTTCTGTCATTCGCCTCATGCTCTTATGTTGGAGGTAAGAGTTTTTGCTTAATGCGGCTACTTCACATGTATATTAAAGACCCTTCAATGATAAACTGCTTTTTATTCCTTCGAAATATTTTCTCGCTTATATGATTTTCCTAAAATCCTCTCATAACATTAAATACTTCGTAATAAGCGAGTTCGAGGTCCGTACTGTAAAGTTACGGACCGAGTTTTCCGTTGATTTACGGCCCAAGCGCAAAGTTAGGAGAATGAGCATTTCGATTTTTTTTTGGGAATGAATTAAGTTAAAGGGTTAATAACTAGAATGATTTCCATTTCTCATAAATAAAGGAACCCCACTCCTTGAGGGTGTATGACCATCATCTGCTTTTAAGTGCATCAAAATTCAAATATTTCCCCCCACCAAAAGCAAACGTGTCTTACCATTCGTACCTCAAAATTCCGCTTTTATCTGCCGGGCAAGACGCCCAAAGTTATCAAACTAGCTTTAATTTGGACCCACAACCATGAGTCTATTCTCGATTTTACGTCACAAACTACTTTACAATGCAAAATATCTTTGAAAACAGGAATGAGGAGATTTATGTTAGGAACGAAAAATACTTAGGTGCACTTTGAAACAAGACCGCCACCAGTCAACATTTCACCCCGAGTAATATGCGGGATGTATTTAATTTAAACTTAGTTAAATAGCCTATCTACCACAATTCACTCCTCGCACGGTGATAGAGCATGTGAACTACAAGTAATCAAAAGGTCAGGGATGGACCCCTGTTGGTATCACTTCGAGATCATTTCGAACTGAGCCCGAGTCATCCCCCGTTAGAGCAGTTTTCAGTCGAGTGCCATAAAGCAAATATCAAAGTAATAACTTCGACCAATCACAGCAGGTGCAAAGAACGCAATGAACCAATCCAAATTCGTAGCGTTTCCGTGTTACTTGCTCAGAGCGCTGGAAAAATCGCGCGTGCAAGTCGCGATTAGTTTTGGTTTTCCTTTCCATTGGTTGATAAACTGGCGCGAGATTTTAAACCAATCACTAAGCGTAGCAATGGCAATCGCACAACTACTTTCGATATTCATTTGAAAACTGCTCTAATGCTTAATTAAGTTGAACTTCATTTTAACATTCGTTACACTTCTCCAGGGGGTTCAGTCTGTTGTGACGCATTCGCTTCAGAGTATTCTTCACTCACTGGGAGGAATACAGGTCAGTTGCTTTCATTGCTCAAGCCACAATTTAAACTCTCCCTTGTTGCGTCGTGCCGTTCTTCTTATTTCCGCAACGAGATGCCTACATTATACATTACACCGTTACTGGTAAGCAAGTTCTTTTGCAACTTGTCGCGCAATCTTGTGGTACTAAATGAATTTTATCATGATAATGCAAAAAAGTGGCTCATAGTTGCGTCAATGTAAAAACCAATCGAAGTGTCAAAACCATAAAAAACGGTGTTTATAGGGGAATCTTTGTTTCTATTTTTCGTCTCATTAGCACAAGGCGTAATCTATTTCTAATCAGGCAGCCAAAAATAAAGTTCTAAATGTTGAAAGTACATTGCACAATGAGCTATGTCTGAAAATTTGAACCCGATGTACCAGGTAATCTCTGAGCAATGATGCTTTAAAAATTCGAATTGTTCAAAGAATGTATGTGCCCACCCAATAATTTATCAGTATTTGAAGGCTAATTAACAATTAGACCCTTCGCCCTCGAGGGTGTAATTGTTTTAGTATCACCCAACTAGTCGGACAGAAATAATAAAGTTAGCAAATGCAAGTTGAAGAAATATTTATTTGGAAAACGAAAGAAAGCGTCACGCTTTTCGCTGCTCGAGGATGATTACTAATAGTCCTCTAGTAGCGTAGCCAATTAAAATACAGGATTTGCATTAGTCCACTAGTTGGGTGATACTAATAACAGTTAACTGGCTTGTTGTCGAAGCTAAAAGGCTTAAAACTGGAGTTTTAACTAAGTTTAGCCAGTTCTTTTAACTTTTGAAGTCAATTTGTAACCTGCATGATGCCTTCTGTGAGCAAACTCGTATGTTAATTAAACAAAATGTAAACTATTAAGTCAAAAGATTCCCATATAGATCTAAGGTGCTGTGTGGCCCAGCCACAACGGCTTCAGTTTATATGCTGCATGTGGGTAAATTAAGTTACTTACTTACTTACTTATTTACTTGTTTACTTGTTTATTCAAATACACGTAGATGTTGCTCCCACTTTTCACTCAGTTGGATTTTCCTCAAGAAGGAGCTGAAGATACCAGCGAGGTCCCTGAAGTAGCAATATGGTGAGAAATTAGATGGTTTGCAACCAATCTAACAGTGAGCTTAATTGATGCTAAATGACGGACAGAAGAAGCCAATGCGAGATCTGTTGATTGTGTTATTCAACTTGGTGGCTATGACGTAACTTTGCAAACCTCCTGTTATTCGAGGTTAAATTGCTTCTGTGTACTCCAAATTGTTCACTGATAGCCTTTGTACACACTCTTATTAACTTGCAAGATATGGGATCGTACGCCGCGGCTGCGAGGGAGAACTCTAAAAATAATATCAAGGCTCAAAATTAACGAAAAAATCCAGTCGCAATTTCGCAAAATCGTCGCGCTGCATTGTGTTGTCAGCGGTTTAGCAAAACAGAATATGAGCCCACAATACTTCTGTGTAAAGAAACCGCTGAAAATGGCGAAGGATCGAAGAACATCGCGGCCAAATTACGCTACAAAATTACGCTTTCTTCAGATTGAAAGAAAATTCACGCCGCAGATGGAAAAAAATTCAGTCGCAAATGCGACTGTATTGGTCGCAATTTCGAGCCCTGATATAAGTTTGATGGGTACTGGTTATCTCGCCACCACGAAGCCTCGCTACCAACCAACTCGTCACCCAGTCTTCTTCGTTCATTAAGCATGATTTTTGATCATCTTATAATATCATCTGGCCTCAAATGACTATTTCGTAATCATAATTACGTAACATGTGCGTTGGCCTGGAAATCAGGACCTGTCAGAACAGAGCAAATGTTCAAAAAGAAAAAAAACAGTCAAGCAAAACAACAAAAACATGAATCATATGGATTGGATTTGACCTCGCAGCTCCAGCTTGTAGGAATGGTTCCATTCACTAGACCACTGCGGAACAAGACAAAGACAAGTTTAAAAAATGCGATATTTTTGTCACTCGTTTTAGAGTCACTGCTTAATAGTGGTGTGGCGTAAGTCCTGGTGGCAAGTGTGGTGACCACCTTTTCTGTTGCCTGTTTAAAATTGTTTCTGAGTGAATATTAATTAGTACAGGTGTACTGTTGGATTAAGGATAGATAGATTAATTTTATTAGGTTTAACAACTACGGTTTGAACAATATTCGTATTCTCGGTATTGGACTGGAACTAGCTTGCAATGGAGGCTAATGCGGGGGAATATATTAGAAAGTATTTGCATTTGAAAAGATTCCCCCGCATTAGCCTCCATTGCAAGCTAGTTCCAGTCCAATACCGAGAATACGAATATGGTCTATTGACGGAGTGGTTGTCCAGTAAACAGGGGAAGCGAGTAGTCAGCGAATAGTGGCAGGTTCGAGTCCTGTGTCTGGACACTTTGAAAGAAATATGTCCAATTCATTGCATGGTTTCAGACTGTCAGTGAATGAATTTATATTCTGGCAAAACTCTTTGGTGTCATCAAATGGCAGGAAAAGTACAGTGATGAAGTACTCTAACAATCATTAGGATCTGAATAAACCTGGCTTTGTCTTTGCAGCACTGTTCTCCTTTCGCTTCTTTCCGATCTTCTGCGTCGTTCATGTACCAGTCAGCAGCAAATGATTCAATGTCAAGGATTTCTCGTCATCAGTCACATTCTTGAGAAGGTTAGGCTGCGTGTCGTAGCATAGATCACCAGTATAAAGTCAGGGGCACCCAACGATAATCTGCGGTGAAATATGTGTTCAGGAGAGTCAAACTGTTCTAAGAATTGCGTTTCTAGGTTGCCAGACAGCTACAGATTTGTGTACTAAAACATCACCTAAAAGATTCGCAACCAGGGAAAAGTAGTCCCTTACGTTTTCGGAAGGGGTATTTTGCAAATTTTTGCACTGAAAAAGGTCACCAAGCAGGTTCGGATGAGCAAATGGGTCGTTTGAAAGTTCTTAGAAGGTAACGTTCAGCTAGCAATTTCTGAAATGAAGATATCATTCCCAAAAATTTTCGGACACTTCAATTTTCAGCTAAGATATCCCAACAGATCAGATTCTTCTGGGTGATAAAAACATCTCTATAGACAGTCTTTAGAAAAAAAAAGAGCGTAGAAATGTCTTTCAAAGGCGTTTGGCTTAATTTGCTGGTTGGATGCCCTTACAAAGTAGGAGCCTTAACCACGGCGTCGACAAGAAAACGATAACGGCAGAAAACAATGGATTTGATAAGCAAAAGCGATGGCTTTGCACTGTCACAGCAGATATGTCCAGGAATGCACTTATTTAGATTCACGTCGATTTTGATAGAGCGGCTTTCAAGTGAGTGTCGAAAGTAATTGTTTTGGTTTTGCATTACTTCACTCAGTGATTGGTTCAAATTTCTTGCGCCACTTTTTCAACCAATCAGAAGTGAAACCAAAACCAATCATGGCTCGCGCGTGCACATTTTCCCGCGCTTTGTGTCGGCTACGTGTAATTACTTCCAGTTTTGATTGGTTTGCTGGATTGTCTCCGTCCTTTTTGATTGGCCAAAGTAATTACTTTGGCTTTGGTTTTACAACACTGGATTGAAACCCGCTCTAAGCGTCACAAAGTGTCGCCTCTCTCTTCTCCCCGACTTTAACATTACTCGTACCCAGGAACACAGACAATTGACGTCACACAACTTTGCTCCTCAAGTGAAGATGAACAGCTGCATTTACCGTAACCTAAATATAACGCTGACTCGAACACTTACCTTGTTGTTGAAAAGTGGTATGAAATGCTTAGACTTAATTATAGCGGGACGCTTCGGGACGCTTCTTATCAAAATTGGCTTTTTCGTCTTATGACGTGCATTTTGGACATGGGTGCCCTCCCCCCCTCCCCTTCCCCAAGTACGTTTTAGATTTTGTATTTATTTATTTTTTTTACATATTAATATGAGAAATACAGAAAAAACAACCAAGGAGGTCACGGCTGCCTTAGTTTCTTTGTTTCGTCAGTAAAATTTGAATGTATCTTCTTAATTAAATGTCAAGGAAGAAAATTCTTAATTGTAGCGTCAACTCGTATTTTTGCTTTTTGTAGGCTGTATCTACCCATCTGACAGAGGATGCATTGGGAATTTTAGTGTCTCTTGCGAGGTATGGCCCAATTCCGGTTATGCGCTCTATTCTTTGAGGGATCTGGACAGGCTTATGCTCGGGGCAGAGGGGAGAGGGAGTTTGTTTGAATACATCTTCGTAGTTTTCACTGATTTTTAGAAGAAAAACAACCCTGCATTAATCCCTGAGAACATAAACTGAACAGATAGAAACTAAAAGCCATAGTCTAGGTCAGTAGCGTATGTCCTTTGTCTACCGGTATAAAAAGATAACAATTTTGTAACTTTATCCGTAGAAGTGGAATATTATTTCTGTTGGTTGGTTGTTGGGTCAATGAGTGCCTATAAACATTATTTTAACAATTCCTTGTCTCGTCAAAATCTGACCCTAAATGTTAGTGAGTGTAATTTCAGCCCTGTACCTTCAGTGCCTAGTTAAAAGAATTCAGAGTTGAAGTTTTACAGCATTGAAGTGTTTGATATCATGCAGATCCTCATAGAAACCTTGTAAATTCCTTGTAACGTGACTTTGCCGACCTACCAAGGTAGCATTTGAAGTTTTGTAAAGGTCTTGTCCTTTTACCACTCCTTTATTTTGCAGGCACCTTTTAAACTCTTTAAGTTCTGGCTTGCTGTTAGGGAGTCTACTAGATCATATTCTCTTTAATCCAAATCTCTGGGTGAAAGCGTCGCCTAAGGTACTGCTTCACGTTATTAGAATAAGCTTTCAAGATAATATAACCGAGAAAACGGAGGCAGTGTGGCCCAGTGGTTAGGGCGCTTGCCTTAAGATCCGGAGATTCCTGGTTCAAGACTCGCTCTGACCACTCGTTGAATTTGATCCTGGTAGTCCATGGGTCAACTTCTCAGCTGCACTTGTAAATAGCTGACTGGTTTGCCTCCGGCCAGTCGGGATTCTTAACAGTTCTTTTTGTTGTTGTTGTTGATTAAATCAAACCAAATTTGGTCTCTGATGAGAGGAGACAATAAACCATTTCGAATTCTCACAGCTGGACTGGATCTAGCATGAAATGGAGGCTAATGCGGGCAAATTAAAATTGCATTTCAAAAAAGATTTGCCCGCATTAGCCTCCATTTCATGCTAGATCCAGTCCAGCGGTGGTCTATTCGAGTATCCGGCGAAAAACTGCTGGGAACAGAGTAGTGCACCAACAAACTCGACCACTTATGTCGCCAAGTTTGGGAATCGAACTCGGGACGCATTGCTGAAGGGCAAGTGCTCTTTCCACTGAACAAACCCAGCTGAGCGATACCTGTGCAGCGAACCAAAGCTGAATCAAAGAATGTACAACTATTAGTAACAAAGTCTGTGCACTGAGAAGTGGCCAAGACCCTTGTAGCGTTGATACAAGAGCAGTAACCATGGTATAATCGGAATGAGAGAAATTTTCGTGTCCACCACATTGAGAAAATACTTTCGACTCCAAACTGGAAACCTCTACATGAAGAGAGTTTTTTTATTGAACTGGATCGTCCTGGCGAGTGTACATGTAGTCGTCACTGAGAAGGACTTGCTCGTGACTGGCGTTTCGACAACCTATAGGGAAGTCATATTTAAAGGCTACTCGAGGTCGAGCTAAGTCAAACTTGAAAGCAAGAGCCCTTCCCTGGGCTACGTTCACCCGGGCGATCAAATACCATAAAGAGTTCATTGTCATTCCTGGGTTCAATTAATTTTAAACATCAAACCCTTTTGTTGGTCGAAATTGGCGGTCAAACCGTTTAGATCAATTCTTTCCTCACTTTAGGTCCAGCTACAGTTATTCAGCGTGTTTGCCACAGACCTGGCAACCGGCAGAGGCTGTGCAGCTCACATGCGCCACGATGTTGGAGTCAGCAGGCTTATGCACATGTTAAAGACATTTTATTGTCTTGACAGTGGCTCTAAGCTGGACCAAGGTAAATACTTGAAATAACTAGATATCAGTATTAAAAATCGTCTGGGTTTGATGAGGCTGAAAAATGAGGTATTTCTTCATCGAATCAGGTAGATAGACAACAAGACAAGAGTAGAGAAGAGGCCGACCGAAGTCTCCTTTATCATCAGCTTCTACCGTAACTTACGCTAGGGAGGGGTGGGCACCACTCCTATCCCGTTGTCCCCAGTTTTCCTCACAACTTGTCTCCAGTAAGACTGGTACTCATGGTTTGTTTTCCCCCTGTATATGAAATAACGAAATTAAAAAGGGAGAGATATGTTATTTGTTGTTGTTTTAGAAACAGAGCAATCCCGTGTTGTCTTTGGTGTCGTGAAAAATCAGGAACTTACGGAAACTATGAAAGTTGTTAGGGACATCCTAGTTTTTTTTTCTAAATCGGACTTTGTGTTTTTGTGTTTTAAAATCGAAGTTGGTTTTTTCGAGCATCTGGCTTTGTCTTTCGAAATTAAGAGAATTTCAGAAATTCCTGCAATTGGAGTTTATGGAATATACGCCAACTGCCAGAGACACTGAAGACTCGCTGAGCTCCACACTTTAAAATCATAAAGGTGCAGGTCTTGACACTAGAAAGTTCCATAGCATTCTAGAACGCTTTAGTTAGAAGAGCTCTATATAGTGCGTGATTAAATATGAAGTTAAAATGGTCTCTATAGCATTCTAGAACCGCTCTAGGTCTTGACTTTAGAATGTTCCATGGCATTCTAGAACTGCTGTAGTTAGAAGAGTGCATGAGTAATTGTGTCGCTGCGTTTTCACCGACCAAATTATTAGAACATTTGTCACGGCGTTCACGGCAAATGACTAACGACAAAAGCCGGGTTGAAGTTTGTGTTTTGCCAAAAGTGAAAGAAACTTATTGATACAAGCCCATATTTTGGCTGTATGGCTCCAGACATCTAGCACCTTGTCAAAGGAACAAGTCAAGCTAGATTGTGTTAAGTGTTGCATAGCTGGATACTGATTGCCAAGTGTTCAAGCGTTCAGAATTTGATGAAAATTTAATTTAAAAAATATTCCATTCGCGCTTGTTTGATATAACACTGGTTGTGCCAACGAGGCGCGTAGCTATACCATCTCATATCCAGCGTGCACTCGTAGAATAATACTAATGTTAAATATCGAGGAATTTCTCTAAAGAGAGAGAGAAGTGAAGTGAGAGGAAGACGAATTTTCATGCTTCTGTGACAATGACCAGCCTTCCGTTCCAGTTCGCGGTTTCACGTCGATGCAATCTAAATACCCCTAATTTTAGATTGCTTTTTCGCGGAACCAAACCTTTCCTGTCATTCATATGTCTTCATTAATTAGTTGTGTTCTCATGTGGGATACGATGTTTTGCTCGGCATACAGATGGCCAAGTGCAAAGTAGAGATGGAGTCCACTCCTTGAGGGCCTTTTTACTTCTTTTGGTGAAGCAATTAGTACTGAAGGTGAGCAGACAGATTCAGTTGCTTGAAATAGTCCATTTTACAGTTGGTGTGCTTAGTTACCTGGCCTTTGAATGAAAATGAGGCTGGAGTTGACCTTGTTTTGATAGAAACCTCACTGCCTTTTTTATGTTAATTCTTATTAATTAGCGTGACAACAACTTCATTAACATAAGAAAAGGAGAGAGATCTGTATCATAAGAAGGTCAACACCAGCCTCACTTTCATTTAAAGGCCAGGTAACTAAGCATACAACTATAAAGAGGTCTATTCACTACTTGCACAAATCCCATAATACACCTCTTTTACCCCCCAAAAATCTGCATAGGCATTGTTTTCCACTTCTCTTGGGACATATTGGTTTCAAATTTACCATCTTTTGGCAAACCTACTACAAAACGGCTTTTTTGTGATTCATCAGAACCCGAAGATTTTCAGTGTTCAAGATGAAAAAAATGTCGACTCTTTCATCTTCCTCTTTTAAATCTTATAAGTCCTTTAATAATTCTATCCATCTTCTATGTGTATGGAGGGACGCCCAACGACCGAATTCAACGTGAAACCTAAGATGAACATTCCTAAGTTCCTTTTAATGGAGAAAGTTTGTTTACCAGCCAGAAGAATTTTATCTGTTCGGGTTTCACTTTCGTAGCTGAAAACTGAAGTGCCGGAAAATTTCAGAGAATAAAATCTTCCTTGGAGAATTATCCTTAAATAGTTCTTTATCACAACTTCACTGTGGCCATTCTAAACAATGTTGTTGGAGGCATACTTGATCCATACTTGCACACGTGAGTCTCGACCTCGCAAAATGTTTTCTCATTGTCGCTTTTAGGAAGGATATATCGCTCAAAGAATCTCTAGTCTTCCAATAGTCTGGATCTGTCCTACTTTTAGTTTCATGTGACAAAACGTTGCTTTGATCTTTTTTTGTGATTTTAGGACAAGGGCATTACTGAGGAGGAATTTAAGAGCATCCTTACTTATCTCATGATATTTGACCAGGTGATGTAACACCTTTTTACGAAGCCTGGGGTATCCAAGTTTTTAAGGAATACTTCGTATGTCGTTTCTGTTCAAAGTTTCTTTGCCAACGGGTATGAAAAAAGAGGACGTTTCTAATTGCATGTAGGCCATCGGCTCTATGTCATGGGTTTACACTGAGTAGTGGAAAGTAAGTTTTAAATGACAAGAAAAAAACAGACAATTTAAGCCTGCAACGTTGCTAGAAACGTTGAGGAAAGAAACAGCGATTTTTAGCTTTCGCGACAATAGCAGAAACCCAAAAAGTGGCGGTTATGATTTTTTGCTAACCGAGTTACTGTATTTGTGCCGCGACAAAATCGCTAGGAAAATTGCAGCATATACTGCTCAGTGCACAAAGACTGAAGCCCTTTGTTTCAATATGTGTGCTCACCGTTTACTGGAATCCATCTTCAGTATGTTCCTGTTGGCTTGCTCGCTCGGTCTGGAAATCTGTTGTGCAATCTGTTTCGGCCATGGCGGCAGAGTGATGATAATGATGATGATGATGATGTTTGTTTTACAAATGAACATACATACTTTGTTAAACTCGTATGCGAATCTCCGAAGCCACTTTGACCCCATACACCTAATTCCAAAATGGCCGCCATTTCAGTATTCTTTTGTTCGATTGCAAATTGGGCCTTTCGGCCTCGTTCAAGGTTAAATATTCTGTTGAATTTTACGTTTGAAAGCGAGGCCAAAAGGGCCAATTTGCAAGGAAACAAAGAATACTAAAATGGTGGGCACTTTCGAATAAGGGGTATTGACTCCGGGAACTAAGATTTTCAATCAAAGAGTACGGGCTATGCTCGCTTAGTGAAGAAAATGTGAATTTTTGCTTTGGTTGATATTTGATAACAGGAAGAGAATCTGCTGGATGTACTTCAACTGGTGCTGTCAATCATGACTGAACAGCCAGACACTTCCATACCTGTGTTTGACAGGGTAGATGGTCTTAGGTACGTTGTTGGCAAAAGTCTTTTCATCTGTCCGTCGCTGAATGTTTGTGGACGGTCTCATAGACTCTTAACTCTCCAACTCCGAGTCGCAAATTCGATCACATTATACCCATTTTACAAGCATTACACTGGCTCCCAGTCAGATATAGGACTCATTTCAAAATCTTACTTTTAACCTTCAAGGCTCTTATTAAATGGTATGGCGCTAGCCTATATTAGCTATAACCCTAACCCTAACCCTAAAACCATAAAATGAAAGCTAAAATTTCAGAGAGTGCTTAGGACTAATCACTGGAACGAGGGCTTAGGCTTAATCACTAAATTGTTGCTATATTGACTGTGAATCTCATTGACCATTTGACTAGTAAATCATGGGACCTCTGTCTGTCTCATTGAGTGATGGTGATTTTCATCCTCAGTTTCTTGTCGTCAGGGTTTTGTTTCGTTTTCTGGACATGAAATCCGAAGCAGTCAGAGTTTACTCTTTAAAGATCATTGGATGCTTTCTTCAATTCTGTCCAGCCAGGTAAGAGTTCACTTCTGCAAACCATCACTTGCAAACTCTCTCTGGTAAATGTAACGTTAAGCTGCCCCATTTGAAACTCCCTATTTGACAGTTGTGTACATTGAGCGTTCCATGCAGTTTAACGGCCAAACTCTTGTTTTTCAGGAGGAAACAAGATTTACTAGAGCACTTCAGTTTGTTTTCTCTAATTGGTGACAAACTGATGAACCATACGCTAACACTTACTACTTACAATGTCCTGTTTGAGGTAAGAGTGAACCATAGCTTAACTTTGGTATCTTCTGCTTTACCTTTTACCTTTTTATTTTTTCTTGCATCTTGGATGCATACGAAAATTAGCCTAATAAATAAGTATCTAAAATGGCATTTCCTAGTAAGCCCGTATTCTCGGTAACTCATGTTCACCATGTAAACAACATCTTTGTTGCGACAATACTGAAAATTGAAACCCGTTTGTTGTGGTACACGTTTTTGATCGGTTGCATATTTGGTTTAATTAGTCAACTGCTGAATAGGTTTTCTTACACTTCTGGAAAACGTTTTGTCCGGTTATGGATGATCTTACAAGCCCTTAAGTAAACACTAAACAAGCGATCTTCTGTCATGTTGGTGTAATCATTTCTTATTTATTCCATTTCGTTTGGTTTGTGTAAATAGGAAATGAATTCGTGTGGACGGTTTGGAAGTGTAGAGTGAAAATTCGTTAGTTGCCACTACCCTCTTCATTACGACAAATAGTAATTCCGCCTCGTTGTTGCGAAGAGAACGGGAAAGAAATTAGGGCGTTTAAGAAACGACGACGATGGCAGCGAAACGTCACTTCCAAATGCAGCACGTATAACCTTGTCGTGTCTTAAGGCTAATGCCGTTATTTCACGTTCACTTTGCACAGTATGGGCAATGTATCGGTAACTTGGCTTGAAGAGATGTTCTGAAATGCGTACGGCGTGTAAAGCACGATCATGCATTTTCTCATTTTAGGAAAGCGTTTTTTTCCTTTCAAGGGTAGCGTGGAGAGCCAATTTGATTTCGCTCGGTAGGGGATTAAGGGTAGGTAAGGTGGGATGGGTAGGTATGTGGGTGGATAGTGGGAGTAGAGTGGGTAGGATAGGTAGTGAGGTAGGTCATCTTATTTTCTCCAAATGGCTGGCAAAGAGAATGCAGTCAGTCAATGCTTTTTCACGACGCCATTTGACATGCATTGTTGTTTAGATACTTGTTGGACGAGTCTCCAAGCAAGTCGTCAGCGGACACCACCCACAGCCCGACAATACCTTTCTCTTGCAAAACACAAGTAAGCAACCAAAAAATACATTTAGAGAGGACATCGGTTGAGCCCCACAAAACCAAACAATTTGCCAATCATGACGCCGAGCAAAGCACATGCAGGTGGCAAATTTCAGATATGTCCAGTAACAAAGTCTTACAAGTTGGTTGCTCCATGTCTTGTAAGACGATAGACATCGCAATGCGTCGTTTGCCCCTAGTCCTTCCTCAAACGAAAGGAGGACATTTTTTTTTCTAACCTGTACTCGTTGAAAGTTGCGATTGCATCGTTCGCCCGGTGGAAACAAAATGCTGTTGCCACGAAACGATGAAATGTTCCAGCTTCGATGTACTTCCTGTCTCTATCTGGTGTCTCCTGTTAAGTTTAAAGTTGATTTTTATTTATAACACGCAAAATAAAAAGAAGATAATTCTGAATCCCATCGTTAAAGGACGGAGCTCTATTGTTTTTAAGGTCAGGGTCCATCGTTGACTGGTTGTTTGTTTAGGTCCATTGTTTTCTGAACCAATCTTGAGAGCCGTTGTAATAACTGCGTACTGACCCGATATATTGGCCAACTCAGGTGCTCTACTATTCAATTCATATTTTAGTCCATCAAATCAAGAGTTGTGTTTTGATAAAAGGACCCAAGCGAAGTATCTAGCGACGAACCTCTCGGAGGCGAGTAGGGAAGCATGAAACTCGACCTACGTACGACGCCGAGTTCGGAAATGGACTCCGTGAACAACTGCTAACCCTCGCATTATGTTTGTTTTAGCCATGGCCCCAGTTATTGCCAGAATGCTGCAGAAAAACGCCGGCAAGCATTGCAACGTGGGAGTGACGCTAA
>NC_090891.1:20448818-20451318 GCF_036669925.1 Montipora capricornis | reverse complement strand
TCTAAAATATATACTCAAAGCTTTCAGTTCAAACAAAGAAAAAAAGTTCTTACTTGGATTCCAGGGACTGAATAGTTTTATAGCAGCTCTTACGTTGGAGGAAGTCTGTCTTTTTTCAGCCGACGTAAGACGCCTTCTTCTTTTTCGTCAGCTTCGAGGAGTTTTGCGATTCCGGGTGGCAGCGAGCTTCTTCGAGAATAGGCGGCGGAAAATTGGGGCGAGTAATAGTTGCAATCGCCCTAACCTCCTCCGGCGTGAAGCATTCTACAGCTTACAATTACCCCGAAAGAAGCTACACACGAGTATGATTTGCATCCGAAGGATGGGACGGTGGTTTGGGATTTTTGGGGAATGGGAGAGGATAAGAATACTTTCCAATTTTTTTTTTCTTTTCCTTGAAATGTAATGGAAAATTTTAAGGAAAAAGTCAGTCTTTATCATCATTTTATCACTTTCTTTTCAGTCATAATCGTAAGTCAGTAATGGATTTTGTCAATGCAAAAGACAACGCAACGTACCTCTGGAACTTGGCCCACTTTGTGTCAGTACTCGCTGACAACGTAATTTTCTGCTGCGGGGATCTCTTGCCCCTACTCTCCTCTGTTACGTCACGTGATTACGGTCAAGACGTCATCGAGCCGTGTGGCGGAATGAGTCTGGAAACAAGTTTTTCGTTTCTCAATCGGCTTATGTCTCTGGTGGATGTGATTGTGTTTACCAGTTCTCTCGCGTTCAGTGGCGTGGAGGGCAACCGGAACCTGAGTACGGGTGGCTTTCTGAGACAGTGTCTGAGATTAGGTGGGTAATTTGCAAATGGAAAAAAGCGCCCAGACAGGCGTATATTCAGATTTCTCGACAGATTGAGAGGAGGATTTTACGTCAGTTGGTAAAAAATAAACCTCCTTGGCTTCGTCGTAAAGTTGCCTATTGCATATCGCCTATATTTTTCAGCATCGCACTACCATGGGGGAAGTTTACGAGTTCATTCCACAGTCGAATCAACTCTCGGGGTCTTGAAATAACTTAGGAGACGTATTGCCTTTACACCCAGAAACGTTTATACTTGCAAATCTACTCAGATACGTACTATAAACCGTGGGCCCCGTCTCCCTTTCTACAAATAAAAAATTGTGCAACACAATGTGTGTGACACAATTTTGTCACACAATGTGTGTGACGATAAAGAGCCCACACTTTGTTCAAAGGGAGTGTGGGACTTAGTCCTCGACGCTGTGGGCTGGCCTTGTTCTGGACGAAGGCATCTATATTTGTGATCGGAAACTGAATAAGAAGCTGGACGTCCGCCAAAAATCGTTGTTAATTAGTCCTGAAAGCCGCGAGGGGAGTGATTATTAAATGCACTTCGTTTCACTCTATGTGACAGTTTTAGAGGAAATAGTCCTTTGCTTTCCGCGAGGTAACATGGCCTGTAGGTCCTATTGCCCCTGTTTGGTCAATTAACCTCAGTAGTTTGGCGACTTAAGTTTCTGTGCTTGTTTTTGCATTTGCTGTATTCACTTCGTGCACAATCCCATAATACACCTGTATTATCCCCCAAAGCGTTTGCATAACCATTGTTTGCAATTTCTCCTGGGACATGAAAATGTCCCCAGAGAAGTCGAAAACAATGTCTATGCAGACTTTTTGGGGGTAAAAGAGGTGTATTATGGGATTTGGTGCAAGTAGTGAATTAGATTTGGTATGCTTATGAGCCAACAACTCCCGACATTCCTTTTGTTCCGTAATCGTCGAAGCGTAGCGCAACAATGTTGCACAGCTCTTTCAATATTGTTGGGGCCACGCACGCGCATTACATGTGGTCTCCACGGAGATAGCGACGCATTAACATGTTGAAAACAAGATGGCAGCCGAATTTTATAAGTTTACAAAGTCTTATGGGTCGTATCCTTATAATAAGAGCAACTTTATTCATTTAATTCAATGAAAGGACCCTGAGGATGCCAGAGGTTATCCTTATTAAGGGTATCTGCCCGCAGCCGGATGTAATTGACTGTGAGTCGATTTTTGATGAGGGAGGAAAACCGGAGTATCCGGAGAAAAACCTTCAGAGTCAGATTTAGATCGACTGAAACTCAGCCCACACGTGATCCGAGGCCAGAGGTTGAACCCGGGTCACAGAGGTGGGAGGCGCGGTTGACAACCGCTAAACTACCCTGACTTCCCCTTCTCAAAATACACTCCACGCCCTTACATTTTTGGGAGTTATTGTCGAGCGAACTCCGTGCAACATCTTCAGAACCAACAACTCTCAAAAATGTTGGGAGTTGTTGCGTCCGTTTGCACGCGGGGCTTTATCAAACAAACTGAGAAAGGTTAATTGACCTCCGTAAGAAAGATTTGTTTGCTGACATTTCGAGCGTTAGGCCTTCATCAGAGCGAATTCGAAAGGACAGACAACTACACCAATTAGCTCTGAAACACTCGAAACGTCGGCTCACCAGCCTTTCTTTACTGTGGCGGGTCAATTTAGCTTTCCCAA
>NC_090891.1:20441318-20446318 GCF_036669925.1 Montipora capricornis | reverse complement strand
ATTTTTTAGCAATCTTTGCTGGACAACATGCGAATTTAGTGCGACAATCATTTTATCAAACTATGCAAAGTGGAATGAGGTAGGGTTAAGAAACTCTGATATTCCCTATGTTTTCGTTTTTTGTTTTCTCATTTGAATGTGAACATTATTTTAGGAAATCAAGCGATACACAAGGTCTTAAACCCCACCCCCTCTCCGCACAAGATCAGCGTGAGGGAGGGGGGGGGGAGGGGTTCACGAAATACTTGTGAAAGACATTGCATTTTGCTTAAAATTGCAAAAAAATTCATGTAGATGTTCTGTTGGTCATTTGTCAATTTAGCGTCAACAAATGGAAAAAAAAACAAGGGTAGGGGAACTTGAAGGTGTCCTGGTTTTCTCGATATTTCTGTTAGCTTGGGGAAGTTTACTAAACTGAATCTCGAAAAAGTGTGCAAAACAAAGTTCATTTTCTTGCCGTCTCTTTTGTAAATGTTAACTGGAAGGTCTGTTGAGGAAACCGTCCTCACGGCCAATACTTTCAGGGCTCATTATTAGTACAATTACAATTACAATAACCATTATTTTAATTGTTATCATGCAGAAATGGAGGAATGGCGTTTATGGAGCTCGTCAACGAAGGAAGACTTCTCTCGCACGCCATGCGCGAACGTATTGTAATGACGACGAGCGAGGCGTTTGTGATCGTCAACAAGCTGGAGGGAATTTCACGTCAAAAACACATGCAGTTTGTTGACCTGTGTCGCTTGACTGAAGCAACGTACAGCGAGAACGACAAACTGCAGGATCAGTTGCTTTTGGCGACAAAGAGGCGAGATTTTTCGGTGGCTAAGAATGTCATTCAAAAGGTATGTTCATCATAGGTGCAACAGAAATCTTAAGCAAGGACGATTACGAGAACGTTATTTCAAAATACAACTTCAAAGAGTTTACCAAGGTTCCAGGAATAACTGATGGATTTGAAGAGTGGTTTTTTGGAGAGAAAATTGGGAATTCGGTGTCAGATGCTCGCATCCTCCACGTGACGTCAATAAGCCATTTCCGAGTTCATATCGACCTCCTCTTCAAAGCGAGTCTAAGTGCAAAATTTTTGTGATGGTGATTTAGTTCTACTTTACATATGCATGAAAACCTATTTTCATAAGAAAAACTTCGCACGTAGACTCGCTTTTAAGAGAAGGCAGACATGAAATCGGAAATGGTCTCTCGTGGTCATTTCGCGTCGTTTGAGAATGTTAGCATCGTCAACGATGGCGAGTACGAGAACAAGTACAACTTTTACTTTTTCTCGAAGTTGTGCTCTACGTGTTAAGGTTAAGTGTATAATGTGAGTTCCAGTCTGTAGAAAAACACTAATTCTTTGGCAAAATATCAGCATTTAAAGCTGCTTTTCAGGCTCGAAAATCCCCCTAGTTATTTACACAACACTTGAGGATTGTTAGTATATGATTATTGCAGCTTTAAATTAAAAGAAACGGTTCTAGATCAAATGCAATTTCCTTTTCAAAAACTCGTACTTACCGATATGACTTTTCGATGTAAAGTCGTCGCAGACCAACTTGCCGCGACGAGTTGAGCACGACGGGCTGGGCAGTGCGGTTGCGCAATGATCAAAATCGCAGAACTCGTACTAGAAGTCGCACTCGTTGTCCATTCGCCCTTGTCACACGGCGGCCATATTGTCCCGGGAGACCAAAAGAGCATTGTTTTACCACGCCAAGCCTCGCAGTGGAAACCATGGGTGAGGCTTGGCGCGGTAAAAGAGAGCTGTTTTGGCCGCCGTGTGACAAGGGCGAATGCTAACATTCTCTGTTGCCAGGATGAGAACGACAAAGACGTGTCCCAAAATGTAAAACGCAAGTGCGGGGCGAGCAAAGCTGTGTTTTTTTGTTCTCCAAACGTACTGTACTGTGGCATTTTCGTCGCCTTCGTTGTTCGTGATTCGGCCTCTCTTTGTAACTGCTTTGCTGTGTGATACCGAACTTGAGGCGTATTAGGGTCGAACGACGTTACTGCTCCATATCCTCTGAATTAGGAATGATTTTAAATCGCTTTAGTCGTGCGTCGAATTCGTCCCGACAAAGCCCTGATTTGCAATAGATGCCATGATACTTTTAAAATTTTCATGCTAATTGGCCATGCGCTCTGTTAAGGAATAACATTGAAAAGCATAGGGAAACTTGCAGGACTTCTCCTCGCTCTTGAAAGATGTCAAAAGTGGATTGAAGAACTGAAACCTGGGATTAATTAAAATTTTAGTGAACTATCTGGTCTTCAAGGGTTTGGTCTATTTATCAGAGTGGTGGCATAATTTTTCCACTAGGTACTAGACATAATAACCAGTGAACACGGCGCCTGGTCGGTGGGGCAGCAGCCGCCTTCAACTATACAGTTTTACAGACTAGACATGTGGGAGGATGACAGCCGAAGACGCATGCGCTTTGTCAAAAACGAGTATGGCTCCAGTCATCCCGAAGCGACTTTGCTCGAAGGCATAGAAGGTAAGCTGCGATGCAGGGATTGAGCTAATAAGACTTGAAGGCAAATTTGATTGAAACTTAAAATCGGTGGTTCAAACTTCCTGGATTAGAAATAGCGTTTCTTGTATCGCTGAATTTTTGGGTCAACTCAAGAAATACTGACAAAACTATTCGTACCTTCAGATGGCCAGATTTCTTTCGTTTAAAAAACCGAAGTTAGCATTATGTCTTGATTTCAACTCCTTTTAATTCTCGACTTCGTTCTCGGACCATTCCTTAAAGTGTTACTATGACATGAAAATATTACTATCTTTTTTTTCTTCAACTTTTGAAAGTATGTATGTCTAACATCTGAGTGGCAAAAAATATTCTTAATTTGACAGAGGGTCTTGTGGTCAGGGCACTAGGCTTTGAATCTTAATGTTCCAGTTTCAAATTACCTCTAGTTTTTCTGGTGTTTTGGTGAGCGCGCAGATCCCCGACTTCAGGGTCGCTGTCTCGAGGCCTACAATCTTGGACAAAACTCGTTTGGAAAATGTGACAGACCACTATAATTAGTCATTCCCTAATTTGTCTGTGCGGTAAAAGATTAACTTCTCCATACTTTCTCCCTCGCCCTAATCCAGTATTGGTTTAGAAACGGCCAATGGCTTGCACAGTATTCTTCACGACATTATCAACATTGGTATGGTGGAGGGGAGGACAAATAGACTTTGTTTGTGAGTGCATGTCCAGTGATTTTCACACCGGAATTTTGACCGAGATTGTAACTCAGTCACCCTGTTGTTTCCTCTGGCAAGAAACGTTGCTCCACTCTGTCTCTCCCTACCCAGGTGTGTAAATTGGTAATGGCGACTTATTACTGGGGGTATCCCTGTGGTGTACTTGTATCCCGTCCAGGGAGGAGTAGCAATACTCTCAGTTGCTCCTTGCTACTTGTTCCGGGGATAACCTCCGGACGAGTGAGCCCCCCCCCCCCCCTCCCCTCTCTCTCTGCTCGTGTGTGACTTTGCCGTTTGCCAGATTAACTCCTTGGCTGTGCTTGGAAATAGATAACAGGTCTGCCTCCAAATTTATTGTGTTCGTTTGTTTGTGTCATTTGTTTCATTGACGCTGAAGATTGGTCTACTAATAATTTGTTTAATTTTTCTCTTTTCATTCTTCGAGGAATAAACAAAGACGTGTCCGCTAATCCGCAGCATCTTAACTTCGCCAAAATTTCCTCCGCAAAACCTGAGGATTCGTATTCTCTGGACGAAGAAGAAATTGCCGAAATGGTCATCGAGGAGCGCAACCTTGGACGAGATGTTTCGGGTCACGTGATATTTACGAGCTCGTGTCACTTAATAGCGCCTTGCGTTGTTGCCCCAGGCTCTTTGACCGTGACATCAGAGGCTGTGTTCTTCACTGTTGATGAGGAAAATCCGGAATATCAGAAACTGGACCCAAAGGTATGTGTGTTACTGGGTTTGTATACCCATCAGCTTTTTAACTTTCGAATTCTAGACTACTTTTATTCTTAAAGACTTTTTGTCTAAGGGAGATTTTATAGACCGAAAGTAATGAAGGCTTTGAATATAAAGAGGTAGCGTAAATTTTTATCTACTGCACCACCGGGGCACTTCCTGCCGTTTAGGAACGTTATTTTAGCAATAACAGAAGGAAGCTTGAAAACTTGAAGCTTGAAAACTTGAGGCTTGAACGGTGTTTGATCCCTGCAATAGCGTTTCGGTGGAATACCAGTTGATATGAGGGACGACGTGCTATGCTGCCCAAAATATTCCGCCTCTGAGCATGCGCAATTTAACCGGAAGTCTGCTGTTTTCTCCATCTTTTCGGTTGCCTTTTTTGTGGAGCGGCAAAGCTCCTGGTCGTAAAGGGCGTTAAAAATCTTAAATTAAGCAACGCGGGACGGCCGCCCCTGAGAAAAAGCCAGTTAATTTCATGATGGCCTGTTAGTTTTTTCATGGCGATTCAAATGAAAGTGTGTTGCCACTGTAGTTGTCAATTCACTGAGCTATCTGAAATAAGCAGAACTCTACATTCCTTTGTTATGGCCTACCGATGATTTACCAAGAATGGCGCTTAACAGTTTGGTTCGATTGTTAAGTGTTTCTTCAAATCTTGTCAGAGCATTTTGATCTTACCGCCCACATGACATGATGGAGGCCAAGCACTTTGCGTGATTGCTTCATTGAGTGTATGAACTTTATTGGTTGGATGTGAATGTTGAGATAGTGGCAAAGCACTGTTCAACATTGCTAGACGAAACAAGGTACCGCTGCAAGTTGGCACTAAAGCTATGCCCAAACTATCGAACAAAGTTGGATTCCGCATGCGGCATTGTTGGATGTAAATGTTGAGGTAGTGGCAAAACACTCATCCAACATTGCTTGACAAAACTGATTCAAGTTCAAGTTGGTGCTAAATTTATAAATATGACGCTGACACTGAAATGAAAACCGCTCGTAGTGCTTGTGCTACTGGAACTGCTTGAGGACGGAAATGATGGATTCAAAC
>NC_090891.1:20393818-20436318 GCF_036669925.1 Montipora capricornis | reverse complement strand
TCAAACAAAGCGTGTGTAGTTCTAGTAGCAGATCGTACTAGTTGATGGGCTTTGCAACATGGCCTTTTTATTTTCCGAGCGCCAAAGTAGTTTGCAGAAGTTCGTGAACACGCGTGTTCATAGTCGTAAAAGCGAGCTCTATGACACCATAACAAACATTTGCAGTGTTGTTGAAGAGGTATTGAAGCATGTTGAAGCACTTGAGCCACGTTTTATATCCTCGCTGAAGCTGGTCGATGGAAGGTACCAAGGTATGAAAGCTTTCTCTCCTCGCAGCTTCGAGGTTCATCTGTATTTGAACCAAATGGGTGTGTTTAATTTCATCGACGAAGCCTGCCCGCCGGGTTGCGCGATGCTGAAGCTTAGCGATGAACGCAAGCGATCTATGTCCCTTTGGACAGAGTTTATAACGGCGTCTGGGTATCTGTCCGCTAGAAAGGTTCGCTCAAGATTCACTTCGTTAGTGAGCGAGGCTATTCGACGTGGAGAACTTCAGAATCAAATTCGTGTCATCGTGGACAATCACTTCGGCGCCAAGCTAGTGGTTCTTGAACGCTACACGGTCGAGCTTGTTCCAGCTTTCCGGTGTGGGTCAATTTGGCCGCAGAATGGATGTTGTTGGCCGAGTCGTGAAACTCTTTGGCCTTCCCAATCGGTAATCGCTAGCATTAAACTACGGGGATTCTCATTACTTGCTCGAGATCCGTATCCTACGGCTAAGGGAGCTGGGTCTGAGGGCGATGCGTGGCTGTTAAACTTCAGTGAAGCAGAGGAAATTCTCTTTTCTACAGCTGGCCGAAGGCTTTGCCTTAGTATGCTTAAAACTCTATACGACACACACCTTGACTTGCCCGGAGAACCTTTAGAATACGTTCACCTAACAATGTTGTTATTACACGAATGCGAGAAGCACCCGAGAGAAACCGAATGGACGGAAGACGTTCTTCTGGATCGAATCAACGGTATTTTGCTGCAGCTCGTGTCTTGTCTGCAATGTCGGAAATGTCCGCATTTCTTTCTTAAAGACGTGGATTTATTTCGCTGTAAGTCGAAACAGATGCTTGATGTCGCGGCAAAACAAGTGTGGAATATAGCACGAGACATAGCTACTAACCCTGGAAGTTTTGACAATCTATAGATTACACGAATTGTGTTACTTACAAGGGTTGCGTCTTGAAGAGGGATTCGTGAAAAGCTGCGAGTTCTCTCCAAGAAATTTTAAGTACGCCAAGTGGCTCCAATCATTGAAGATGTGGCTACATGTTATGAAGGCGAGAAATAACTCAATAATAATATTTTTTAACAAGCATTCGATGGGGAGGAAAACTCCTTCCAACTTTGCAAGAAATATTAGACTGAACTAAAGTAGCTGAACCTATATGTTGGCCCATTTGATAAGTATTTTGGCTACAACGCCCAGAGTACAATCATTGATAAGAGTTTGAAATTGAGAACGTCGTTTATGTCAGTTATACTACTGGCTTAAGTACAACGACTGTTAACAAGAGGCATCGATGCAAATCTAGAAGCTGTCAAAACGACTTCATTCAGTTCATACCGACCTTGGTGCTGAAGAATGATGAAATGTTATCATTGGAGAAATGAATTCTTCGAATAAAATTATGGTATTGGTGGAAATCTGAATGGAAACCGTGACAAATTTGCAACCCTTGACATTTTCTTACCATTGCAAAATGAGTTTTTAGAGCCCTAAGCAGTGAATTAGAATCTCGTGCCTTTGGCAAACCTTAAGGAAATCTCCGACATTGTACCTCGAGAAGCCGCATTCTTGGAGCGAGCATTCTGAAGACACGCATGTAAGTTATTTTCTGGCTGGAAGCATTGCTAGTCAGATCACAGCGACAAAAATCCTGCAAATAATGTTGACTTTAATTGGAAAGAATTAAATTGCTCATTTTCTTCCATGAACACTACGAGGGACTAACTGCTAACTGGCATTCGTGGTAGCGAGTAAATTCTATTCACATCCATTGCTTTCATTTGGTCACAATTCAGAATGG
This sequence comes from Montipora capricornis, assembly GCF_036669925.1. Classification (NCBI taxonomy): domain Eukaryota; kingdom Metazoa; phylum Cnidaria; class Anthozoa; order Scleractinia; family Acroporidae; genus Montipora; species Montipora capricornis. The sequence continues at coordinate 20,434,297 of NC_090891.1, read as the reverse complement.
CTATCCAAAGAAAAAAAAATGGTTAATACTTCACAGTTCAATGTCACAGCTTCAACGTTTTGCCTGTGGTCACTAACCAGGCGCTATTCTTCAGTTTTCGTTGGATTAATGATAGCAAAACTTAAAAAAAAAAAAAAAAAAAACCCGTACAATTATGAGGATTTTGTAGGGGAGACGTGCTTCATAACAGGTTCTTTGATGATCAAACTTAAAAATAGCATCCTCAAGAAGAAAAGAGGTAGAGGAACTTGAGGTTTTCACTGCAAAGTACGGCTCAGTAGATTTCATCTGAAAGTTCACATTTGTTCAGTTTTCATTGACATCTTCATAAGCAAGAACTATCTAATGAATGACAAGATCTCTGTATTATTTGTGGAGTCTAAGGTTATCCGACGAAAGATTCATTTTGAGTCAAGGATTAAAAGAATTAAAACTTGCCATTAAAGCTGCCGATCGATAAATCATTGTGCAGAGGAAACATGTTATTTTTTTCAGTTTAATTAAATGGACGATTTTAATTTAGGTTTTTAAAAGGGGACATTTTGTAGCCTGAGGGTCGTTTGTAGAGAGCAGATGTATTAATTTAGTCGGTTTATTAATCCTGTTCTTCAGCGCTTTAGGTGATTTTTTCTTATATAATTCTTTGAGCTTGAATCTTAAGTTGTATGAAAAAGATGAAAAGCTCTCTTTTAGAGAACCGATGAATACGACTCTGTAACGCTGTCCTCTGTTGTTTTTTTCTGCTTTTGTTTAATTAACTGCTTTGTCGCTGACTAGGAAATAGTTCAGTTATCCTTTGCGGCATTATTGTGAAGCGCTGCCATTTTCTTTTCATCTGTTAATGAAGTTGGAAATACAATGAACGAAGATCGACCAACGCAGATACCTCTTACTTCGTCTGGAATGCCACCTTCGTAACATGCAGTTTTTGGAAAAAAGTAGGACAGGTTTCTCGGCATCGAGCCTTGGAAATTTTGTGTTTCTTGCAAAGAGGCATTGAGAGATAGGGTGAAAGAGGAGCCTATTAAGTGATGGGATCCTGTCGGAGAGTAATGATTTTGCCGTCGCGGACAAGAGGTCTGGGGTCCGATCGGGACGTTATAGTTGTCAGATATGTTTAGTTGACTTTTATGGATTTGATTAAGTCTTTGGGAGCTTTCATTCAGAAGGACAACAAATTGAGCGAATATTCTTATCGGAAATTCAGGACTGCCTCCTGCCGGAAAAGGTCCTTTTCCTAGGTTTTACTGGAACGCCACCCGAAATCGTTCAGGTTACTCGACCCAGGCTCCATGGCGAGAATCACGGTTGAAATAAATCGTTCTATTTTGGCGGCCAAAAAAATATTCTTTTTTTTATGTGCTAATTAGCCTCACTAGCCTCGTTTGCATGGACAAAATACAAAAGAAAGGTTGCCTTGAGAGCGAGGCTAGTGAGTCTAATTAGCACGTAAATAAAAGAATACATTTTTGGCCGCCATTTATGCATTCGGTCAATTGTAGAGCTTATTCCGGCCTCTATTCTTGCCTTTTATCGGAAGCTCTCGTACCAGATTGTCAGGCTAGTGAAACCTAAAGGCAATTATCTCAAATTCAAGCCTTTAAAGACCATTTTAACCAAGACTTATGCGCTTTAGATTAGCACTTGTTGTATTCAGATATGTCAGATTGTGATTAGATGCACGCCGATTTCAATAAGGGTCACGAAGTGTCCCCCTGCTCTTCTACCCAACTTCAACATCACTCGTGTCTCGGAATACATACAATAAGTATTTTTACAATGACTGCAAAATTCTCGCGGTCTCATTGGCTAATTTTTATTGTCAATAAGCGGACAGACACATAAATTTATAATTTATGCGATAATGACGCGATATTGCTCGCGTCAGATTGAAGTTTCTCGCATTTTTGTCTCGCGCTTTTCTCGTGTTTTGACTTAATTTTTACCCCTCTGCCTTTTTGTTATTGTAAAAACAAATTGATGTCAGTTTTTCATGCGTCTGTCGTGGATCCACAGCTTCTTTGACAATATTATGACGAAATTCATGATCAATAACAGTACAGACGCATGAAAAACTGACATCAATTTACGTCACAAAGTAGTATTCTCTGATTAGTTCATTGCACTCTCGCCATAAATGGCTTTGAATGAGATCCTTGCTTGCCCCTGGCCCACGTATCTACACAGTTGTATGCTTCGATTTGGATAGTTAAAGCGAAATCCTTAACTCACGCAACGGCCCAAAAAGTTCTAGTCCGCCGTAAACTTAGTCACACAATATTACGAATGATAACGCTACGGGTGGAGAAACAAATGGTTTTGTGGTTCAGTTTGTTTTCAAAGGCTGTTTTTTTTGGTGACGCAAACATGAGGCGAAAGCAGCTTACGCAGGCGCATCAGCTTGTCTTTCAGTCGCGTCGTTACTGAAAACCTTGTGGAATGCCTTGAGAATTCAGATGCAAGTTCCTTCTTCTAACGATTCTCTGGGTCCTTTCCAAACAGCGTTTTCTTGTCAAACGCTAACCTTAAATTATAACTTTTACTGTAGATCCTGATGTACATGGACGGGCTGCACGGCAAATGGCCTTTGGATGCCATAAAAGCAGTATTTTCCCGACGGTATCTGTTGCAGAACTGCGCGCTTGAGCTGTATACATCAGCTGGAAGTAAGTGGTGCACTCCAAGCGGAAGTAAGCGATATTGAGTCTGACCATTAGGGAATGTTTGTGACGTCATTGTTGTTGGTTTTTTTTTTTTTTTTCGCACTTTGTCTGATTCATGACCATACGAATATGCCCATAGGAGGCGCCGTGTTACGAGCGAAAAGTTCAAAGAACAGCGCACTATTGGCCTTCAAAAAACCGACGAAGTATGGGCCATACGTTCTTTAAAATTACCAAAAAATGAAAGGAACTGTCTGCAAAGGTTGCTTTGATTAGCTTTTGTGATAAATGTGCCAGTCATTTCCTTTTTTGGCTTTCTAAACTAATTTCAGTAGCTGTGACATTTGAATAGCAAACACAATGCTTTTAAAGAGATATCTTCCACACGTGTACATTAAGTGGCTCCCCTTTGCCCACCTTGGTGTGTTATTTCTTGTGCTATCGGGATTTTTAAGACTTTTTAATATAAACCGTAAGTTTCACGAGTGTCTAGATTAGTCAAATTCGACTGCAGATTCTACCTCATTTTTGAGCATGCGCACTTGCAAAACTCTACCTCCAAACCTGATGCGCATGCTCCGAACTGAAAACATGATCGAGTTTTAGTGTGAACAAGACAAAAAGGAGACCTTTAAAAACGATGATGTCAGGGCTTGGGAAGCGTATTAGTGTGTATAGGTAAAGACGAAAGGAAAAAGGTCATGTGAATGAAAATTAAAAAAATACTGCTTCGTTTTCGTCGAGATGAAAATGAAGAATTTTGGAAACGCATCACTGTGAATGGGGTCTGAAGGTTGGCGATTTTAGAGAACAAGAGCTTGCTCGCAAGTTCTGAGCATACGAACTTGAGCAAAAGTCGACCTCTTAATCCAGTACGCGTGCTCGAACTGAAAAGGTGCATTCCTTGTCCTCGTCCTACATTTTTAACTGTCGCCATAATTTTGAAGAGGATATTTTTCGGAATCTAAGTGAAAGTATTCTAATACTGTCCACTTAATTTTTCAGCTTCAGTTATGCTCAAGTTCGCCGATCAACAAACTGTAAGAAAAGTTGTGCGAGCCCTGCCACCTGTTGGAATCGGTGCATATTATGGTATACCTCAAACCAGGTCGGTTTGTTGAAGTCATTTTGTTGGTCCATCATGTAGATGCAACTAAACTTGATTCACGCTTGTGATAGCAGCGCAATGCACTGATTCCAAATGCAAGGAAATACATGTGTGAATGCAAATCAAACTGCTCAGTGCTGGCAACGACGTGAAAAAAGTGGGAAGCAAATATTCTCTTGCAGCAGGCCTTTTCCGAGTTCAGAGTTCATGTCTGCCTCCTCTTCAAAGCGAGTCTAAGTGCGAAGTTTTTGTGATGGTAAATAGTCCTACTTTACATATGAATGAGGAAAACTTCACACTTCGAAGCAACCGCGCTTGACTTTTAAGACCGGCTGACATCAGCCTCGACTGCCATCTTGTTATGGGCAATGTCACAGCGGGTATATCGTCCGAAATTACATTTTCCGTTTAAATTAGCGTGATACCATTCTTTTAAACAAATACAAACTTATCTTCACGTTCGTTTTCGTTTTTTAATTTTCTTCTCCTTACCAACTCATTTTGATTGTGTACTTTGATTTCTAGGGCGGCGTCGTTATATTCTCCTCGACAATTGTTTCAAAAGTCCACCATGACCCAACGTTGGCAGAAAGGAGAAGTTTCTAATTTTCAGTACCTCATGTTTCTGAACACCATCGCCGGTAAGTATTACCACTTTCTGGTTTCTGGTTCCGCTAAGCAAGAAATCGTAGCTTTAAATGCCAACCCGACCAGATAAGAACTTGTGCGTTAATTGAATAAACTGGTCCGCTTGATTTAGCGGCCTGGGGCAGGTTGCTCGAAGCCTGGTTAGCGCTAACCGTTGGTTACGAGGTATCAAAACCTATAGGTTTCCATGGTAGTTAACGCTGATTAGCGCTAACCACGCTTAGAGCAACCCAGGCCAGGAAGGCCGTTAACTTAAAAATATGGAAAAAAATCAAGAAAATAAAGATTGTTGTTGTTCAGCCAGTAAATAGGAGTTCATATCTTCATAAGTACATAGATGGGTTTGTGAGCCAGCAGTGCACGACGTGCTCTTCTCCCCAACTTCAATATCACTCGTGTCTAGAAATACAGACATTTAACGCCATAAAGTGTCGCCCAAACTCAGATAAACAGCTGCATTTTCCCTTAGATTAAAAAATGCCAAGCACAAGGTTGCCTTGATGTTTGAAGTAGGTAGCAAATGCTCAGACTTCAGGTGACACTTCGTGTTGGATATCAAAATTTGTCATACATATAAAACCGTGCATTTCCGGACGAAAGTGCCAACACAGTAATAGATAAGGTTGCCCTTAGAACGACATTTTGTGAGCTTCAAAACCTAGATGGGCACGTTTATCCAATCCAGTAGGTTAATTTTTACAGAGACCGGGTACAAACGTGCGGCCCATTGAGCACGGTAATATATCCCCATCAAGCCCATTGTTTGTGATGCTCGAGGTCTAAGATATGACCTTTAATTGGTTTTTTGTCGTGTTTAAGACCTCGGCCCAATGCAAAAACGCAGAAAGGCACCTCGTTACTAAGTATCTCCGTTCGCTTCATTTTCTCTTCTGTCCACACGAATGAGGGATACACTGAAATCTACGTTGCAAGGAAAGCTTCTTTATCATACTGACGTTTCTTGTGCTACAGGTCGGTCATTCTGCGACTTGAATCAATATCCAGTGTTTCCGTGGGTTTTGACCAACTTTGAGGCTGACTCGCTGGATTTGACTGATCCCAAAATCTATAGAGACCTCTCCAAGGTAATTGAATGATATAAAAGAAATTGTGTTCGGGTGTTTTGAGATTATAACGTATTGCATTACTCTGGAGTTCTTTAAGGGTGAATTTTGTTCGCTAAAACTTCGAACTGATTTTTTTTCCATAGCCCATCGGTGCATTAAACCCCACAAGACATGCGCAGTTCGTCGAACGTTACGCATCATGGGATGAAAATGACGACATTCCTCCTTTTCATTATGGTACTCACTACTCTACATGTGGTTTCACGCTGGCCTGGATGATTCGGGTGGTAAGTTGCCATTTTAACTCGTTCAGTTGACTGTGATGAGTTTTCAGGGAAGTTTAACCAGGAACGGACACTGGCGAGAAAAAATATAAGTTCTCGTTACCGTAATCATTTCGCAATGAAGTTTTCAAGGATGAAAATTAAGCGGCAATTATCCAGGAATTCGAGTGGAATGAACGCCGTGGAAATTTAAAAGAAAATTGGAAGTTTATTGTCCGGTATTAACGTCCTCCACATAACCTAAAGTGGTCATTTCCTGCCGTTGTTGAGGAGAAATATTCCAAAATTTTAAACACGTACGGGGCGACGTGCAGAACTATTGTTCTCGCCTGTTAAAACTAAGACCCTATGACGCTACTTTTTCCCCCGTTTTTTAACTTGTCGTTTAAATATCTATAGTGTCTGGAGTGTATCGACGCGTTTTAGCGGGCCTTTCATTTATACGCAAAATATTTTGACCGAGCCAGTCGGCTCCTGGTAACTAATACCTCAAAGAAGGCAAGAATGTAACAGATCAATTTCGATATATTAAAATTCAGCCCGAAACAAAAGGTATCATCTCGAGGCTCTGGGGAATAAACTCATACAAATCCTTAAATATATTCCCCACAGCCTCCAGATGATGTCTTTTGTTTCGGACTGAATTTTAGTATCTCGAAATTGGTCTATTTCATTCTGAATTGGTTGTGACTCGAATGGATTTTCCAAAATAAGGTGAGCCACTTAGTTTTGTGTATATCAATAAGGTGCCAAACGATCTTACTCAAGTTTTACTATGGTGTCACCCCAACAATTTATGAAAGCTAACCATTTCGAGTCAGCACTTAACCCTAATCACTAGAGATCAGTGCCTAACCCAGCACTGATTCTCTGCCTAAACAGAGTGTTGATTATCAACCAAAGCGGGTTAACACTGAGGTTATCAGGTATCGCCACGTAACGTCAACAAATGTTCCACCTGTATATGAGTCACGAAGTGTCTCTCCTTATTCTGGAGGATCCATTTAAGTCATAACCATTCTGAACCGTCAGAACATTCACTGGCATCCGAAGGCTAACTATCGTCCGACATTTCTATAAAAGACTTTTAGCTTTTCTCTGTGATGAAAGTGCTCCGATTTCAGAATGTCAACTACAGGACTTCAAACCAAAGGTTTCAAACTATTTGCTCGATATAAGAATTTCTATCGAGCTAAACATCACATGAAACGTCTTGGACAACAACGTATTTACCTATTTTATTGTCCGAGCTCTCTCAAGTCTCGGATGTAGCCCAGTTCCGGGTAAAAAAAAAAGGTAAGTCTCTGTTACGAGCCTGAAGGCCCATTTTAGGCCGGCGCTTATCTCCGGTTTCCGTAGCATGAAGCGACTAGGAGTATTTATGCTCCCCCTTGGATGGGATGCTAGTCCATCGCAGGGTTACCCCCAGCGTTACGCCGGTACTCGTTTATACACCTGGGTGGAGAGAGGCACCGTGAGAGTAAAGAACACAACACAATGTCCCCGGCCAGGCCCCGAACCCGGACAACTCGATCCGGAGTCGAGCACACTAACCATGAGGCCATCGCGCCTCCCAGTTCCGGGTAAAACATACGAACTTGTTATCAGAAAACCACAGATCCAAGAAAGTCGAGTCCTTATCGATTCGCTGATGGTCACTATTCCGGCATTACCTAACTTTGAATTTGTTGACTTGCCTTGTTTTGTTTGCAACAGGAACCGTTCGCCACCCAGTTCTTGAATCTCCAAGGCGGAAAATTCGACCATCCAGGGAGGACATTCTGTTCCATTATTCGCTCGTGGCAGAATTGTCAGAGGGACACATCAGATGTCAAGGTGCGATGGTGCTTTTTGTAGTTCTTTCAAGTTAACGTTAACCAGATTTGGACTCTTTAAGGCCTGGCCAAACGCTCGCAACATTTCAACACAACATCTGGCAACATTGTTGGGTAATGGTAATGAATTTATATAGGGCATTTTCTATTATCATATTCAAATGCGCTTTACAAGCAAGTAATCTATGAGTGAGATCGGACATCAGCATATACAGGCGCCGCTGGCAGCCGCTATTAGTCCATCAACGATCTCACCCAACATGTTGCATACGTTTGGCCACCCTGTTGCGATATGTTGCAACATGTTGGATGATGTTGGCTCAAATTTGAAAACGGTCAAATTTTTCGTGCAACATTTTGAATGTTGCATGATGTTGTACTCGTTTGGCCACGTTCATGCAACATTGTTGCGTTAAGGCATAGGCGTTAGGTCCACTTCTTGCGCGCCAGGGGCTTGGGGCACATGAACATTGACATGTTGCGTTGAAAATGCTGGAATTGTTGCAGGCGTTTGGCTACCCCTTTCAACACATGTCGCAACATCATGCAGCAAGGTTGCAAGATGTTGGGTTGAAATGCTGCGAGCGTTTGGCCAGGCCTTAATATTCTTGGGCAGGGGTTTTGCTCAAGTTTTCGATCATGTCAGATGAAAGATGAAAACACCTACAATAGAGTTCCATATCCGCAATGGTCAAGGCGGCTTTAAATGCAAAGCGCTTCACTTCCGGATTTCGTTCGTCATGTCAAATCCAAAAGAGGAATGTTTATCAGTATTATAAGTCCACTTCCATTTTACGTGCGCTATGAAGCCAAGGTAAAAATGTTTTGCGCCTAAAATCATATTCTTGGATTTCACATGACGTCACGGCCGCCATGTTGGTGTCCCCAAACAATGAAATGGTGGCCATGTTGGTGTCCCCATCCAATCCTCCGGGAATTGAAAGCTATTATTATGCTAACGTCTTCTTTTGTTTTCGTTGAAAAACATGGCTGTTGATCACGTGAGTGAAACCCAAGAATTGGTGTTTTTGAAAATCTACAAGCCCTTGAAAGTGTTCGTTAATTTATTTTGTTCTTAAAGTTTGTAAATTGTCCTAACTGACAGGTATGCTTTTACATTAAAAAAACAGGAAAATGTGCTTTTGGTGTGAAAAATTCCTTTATTGCCGTGTATATTATATAGTAGATATTACGAACTAATTACTAATTACTAGGGCTATCTTTTGTTGCAGGAACTCATCCCAGAACTGTTCTATCTTCCAGAGATGTTTCTAAACTCCAATAATGTAAGACTGCATTTGTTTCCCTATTGTCTGGTTTATTAATCGACATATGTACCATAACGAGTAACTTTAAGTCCACGGAAAGGTTACAGCTGGCATCGGATTGGGGTACTAATCAAAGAGATTACGTTTACTATCACGATCGTGGGGTTTAATCCAAAATTCGCTGTGAATAGCACATAGAAACGAATGAACGTGAATTGTTCGAGGAACAGTGAACTCTCTTGATTGTAGTCCTAACACTCAGCTCATGCTATAGCTTTTTTATGACTGAATTGTGCTGAAGGAAAAGGAAAGTGTATAAATCAGAATCGAATTCCAAAATCGTTTGGAAACTGAACTTATTTTGATCAGTAAATAAACTGCAACTTAAGTTTCTAGTGATCCATGATTAGCTTAATGGGGCCTTGAAAAGCTGCGTCCTGTTTTGTATAATGCGATCCTTTTTGATTGAGTATAGAAAGAAGCGACTACGTGGCCTTCAGTTCATGGCTACCATTGGAAGCTGGATAAAAAATTTGTCGCTAAGTTCTAAACCAATCAGAGGAAAGAACAATTGTGACTCGCTCGCTCGCGTTTTCCCGCGCTTAAAGCCTGTTGCATGTACTTATTTAGCGTCGTGATTGGCTCATTTGAGTGTCGGTGTCTGTTGTTATTGGTTAAAATCATTATTTTGCTCTCGGTTTTACGACACTGTCAGACTACACTCTGGCAATCAGCCAATCAGATTAGAGGATTTGAAATTCTGGCCAGCTGAGATGGTTTAGAAAAAAAAGAACTATCAGAATCTTTCTTTACAACTGGATCTGAGCCAAAGCTTTAAATCGTGCAAAACGGTTTACGTTTTTCAAAACTACGTCGTTTTTCAAGCTCATTGTATTAATAAAATGAAATGCAATGTTTTTGATGGCAACTCTTTGCTTTTAGTTCACGTTTGGCATTGACGATGATGGAGTAGTTATTGATGACGTAGAACTTCCGAAATGGGCGTCAACCCCTGAAGAGTTTGTAATGCTTCACAGAGCGGTAAGTTCCCCTTCCTTGAACTATCTTCTCATCCCAAAAACTCTTATATTTCGTGTTCGTAATGAAAAGCTTAGAGAGATTCAGTTTGGCGTTTTCGGCAAAAAAGCACGGCCAAAAAAATTGCTGTTGACCAAAAATCGATGAAACTTATCCCATTAGAGGTAAATTATTCCCTGTTAATCAGCAATCGAGCAAGTTTTGGAAAAACGATGTGCAGTAAAATAGGACATTTTTTGTTATTTTATGACAAAAAGCAGCCTACGGTTTCCCGTCTAATGAGCCCTTTAACGTAACACGCAAAGGCTTGTAATGTCGCAATCTGATTGGCTAATTTGCCGTTGTCCATAGGAGTCTAGGCAACGCTGCTCGTGTCAATTTGTCACGCAAAATTTGCCACTGTTATCACGAATATCGTTGTCGATAAGAGTACAGACAACGCTGAACCACTTTTAATTGATTTGTTAATCATTCCTATTTTCTCCATTTTATTGTCTGCAGTTTATATCTGTTTTTTTATCTTTCAAGACCCTGTACGAAAGGAACATTTTAAGATTGCAACCTAAGATTAACGTCACTTTGAACTTTATATTATAGGCTTTGGAATCAAAATACGTTTCAGCTCATCTACACGAGTGGATCGACCTAATATTTGGATTTAAGCAGAAAGGTACAGTCCATAAAATCGACTTTCAAATTTCCCTTTCCTACTATTTTCTTAGTACTTGAGAAGTCCAATAGCAAGTCATTCTCGGTTGCTGCAGAAAATCAAGTGGATTGAAAGCCGTGATCATGATAGGTTTTGAAATTTGCATCTGACTGGTCAAAAGGCCCCGTAACAGGAGCCGTCGACCAAGATCGTGCCAAGTTTCATCTGCCACGGTACCTTGCTTCAATTCGCGCTGAACAGAACATGTTAAAATTCATGCACGTCTGGGCTCTTGACTGTAAGTGTGTTTCCATCCAGCTATGTCTCCAGTCACTGCGAGGCAGGCTCAAAATCGTTTACTTGATTTATCCATCAAGCATTGGACAACGCGTTTTCGCGCTTTACTCACCATTGACTCGACTTCCCCTTTCAATTTAAGGTCCGGAGGCTGTGAAAGCAACCAACGTGTTTTTCCATCTCACGTACGAGGGCAGTGTAGATTTGGATTCTATAGCTGATCCTGTTATGAGAGAGGTGAATAGTCTAAGGGCGAATTTTTATCATTTCAGAGAAGATCATCACACGGTTCTTTTAATTGTGTTTCTCCTTTATTTTTCATCAGCCTACCTGGCATTCATTCCAATAGGAAGCGGAAGAAGGAATTTCTTGCGCGCCTTTCGAGTTCCCGAGCGTCCTCGCGTTCGCGCGAACGAATTCCGCCTTCCCACTTACCTTTAAAACGCGAGCACGCAAGCGAGTTTCCCATAAACTATTGTAGTCTTCGCTTTGTGTGTTTACTGAAACAATTGTTCCAAAAGCTTGCGTTGGTTTGTTAGCCACGACCAATTACTTATCCAGCAAGGGCGAATGGAATAAGTGTTCGATAAAACTCGTCTTTTTTCGTCCTGCTCGTCATTGTTGTGAATGAAACGTAGTTTCCCACCGATAAATTGTCTGGTAAGCCATAAGCGTTCTCAGGACCCTATGACTACTAGGCGTGTACAACTTCATTTTATTTGTGGAACGGCGTTTTACAGACCGAGTTATTTTTAAATTGATTTTCCCACGAAACCAGGCCTTTCCAGCTAATCGCAATTATTACCCGTGGGATTGAGAATAGTCACTCATGGAAGCCAAATCTTATTTAAGAACTCGTCTAAAATAGCTTGATCTGTGAAAATCCCGTTACAAAGACCTAGTATTGGCTCCTGGCGCTCTCTATTCAGCCGAAATTACCAAACATTTCGGTTAGACGTCAAATAGAATGGTCCTTTTCGCTTCGGTCCGACTAGAATGTTTGGGACTACGTTTGAAAATTTACCGGTGCGACCAATCGGATCGCTGACTTAATTGTCGTTTTCATTGTGTCCTGCAAACGATGCGCTGACATGCATGATTCTCCCTTATTGGCGCGAAACTTATGCGAACGTGCGGTGGCCTTGGTCGGAATGTACTTGTCTGTCATTGAGCGTTTTCACTCACGTGATCAATAGCCATATTGGATTACCGAAACAAAAGAAAGTATTTGCATACAAATAGAGTTCAGTTCCCGGAGGATTTGTTTGGTACACCATCATGGCCGCCATTCCTTTGTTTTGGAACACCAACATGGCCGCCGTGACGTCATGTGAAAACGCTCTATGTTTATGTCAAATTTGCGAGATTTCAAAACGGACTTTTTGTTAACCCTTTCAGCCCCGATAGTGCCAAATGGCACTTATTGATTTTACTCTGTCTAACGCCGGACGATTTTACTCGTCAATGGGGAGCCCCTCGGGGCTTAAAGGGTTAAATGGAAAACAAACCATATTTGCCGGACTCATTTTCCGCAAGAGGTAATGGGAATCTAATTGAATAGCGACCAATACAGTGTACCTTGTTGTTACTGACAGTTACTCAGCCTGACTGCAAATAGACCATTTGCAAATTATCACGGCTGGACTGGATCTAGCATGAAATAGAGACTAATGCGGGCAAATTAGTTTGTGTCTGAAAAGATTTGCCTGCATTAGCCTCCATTTCATGCTAGCTCCAGTCCAGCCGTGTGAATTCGAAAATGGTCTATTCACGGATTCTTTGTTATCCCAGGCTGTGGAGCAACAAATCAAAAGCTTTGGTCAAACGCCATCTCAACTTCTTCACGATCCGCATGTTCCAAGATTACTTCCGGAGATTCAGGTAAAGCAACAGTGTTTCGAAAACATTCCGTCAAATTTCCTGTCTCGAAATTTGAAGCACAGTGGGAAAGAAATGAGAATCCAGTCGTTTCCTTAAAGAAGCTAAATTTGAAGCTGCTCAGGCTTTTCTCTGCCTTTCTTGACAGCGCTTTTTCATTGTTATAAAAAATATCAAAACCATTTTTCTAATGAGAAAAACGTTAATTACGCCTCAATTTTAACTGACATGATATATGTGCACCCTCGTCCTCCTTTTCCGGGTTTTAGATGTATTTGTGGCAGTTTCATGAACATGCGTGAAAAAAGAAGAAACTTTGCTTGCCAACTCTTTGTCCTTGCGGGTTCCGGAACGAAGCCCATGTTCACCACAGCTGCTTAAGCGATGAGAAGTGCGTAATGATTGTCCCTGCGTGGCCCGGCATTACATAATCATCAGGGGGTCCACTGCATTGTTTCTTTTAATGACTTACATGTTCTTGTTTTCCTTTTTCTCCAGAATAATGAAGAAGAGGAGCCATTTAAAAGTAAGAGGATGCTTTTTGTTTTAATATATAGGGACCAGGGTTGGCGCAGTAGTGATAGCACTCGCCCGCCACCAAGGTGGTCGGAGTTCGATTCCTGGACTTAACGTAATTTATTGCTTGAGTTCGTTGGTTCTCAACTCTGCTGCGATAGGCAACCTGCTAGAAAACCTCTAAAGTGAAGGGTAGCGTTTTTGCAAACCGTTTGACATGCCGTCTGACCTCCTCTCCTTTATGTGTGCATTATGTATTGTTTTCTATAGGTGTATTTCTCACTTTCAAAGTGACACCGGATGTGCCAGTGACTCACGTAGCAGCGAACACGGACTCCACCGTCCCCTCCCCTGCAGTAGTGACCATAAGTTGCAATCAGTGCTTCTCGGTCAATAAATGGTTTTTGTCAGGTAAGAGAGGAACGGAGGCTGTGAATCATTGACGTGCTGGTACGTGAAGATATTTTTATACAACTTAAGGCGCTTACTGTTTATGTCTAAAAAAAGCTCTGACATTCCATTTACTGAAGTTTGATGAAACGTGTTTGAATGTCCGTAGGGAATACGAATCTTCGAGAGGTTCAAGTTGAACAAGACCCTATGTTAGGTAAGTCATTATATTCCGAAGCAACAATCGACGATCTTCCGTTCACAGGTTAACGTGAAGTGACTTTCATGTTTCCGGTTCGCCGGAGCGAGAGCTTTTTAGTAACTTTGTTGCCAAGGGTACTGTAGGTTACCTAGAGTTTCCTCTGGACTTTAATTACGAAGGTTTTGTTTGTTGTGAAGCTATGTTGTTTACTCCGCACACAGCTTTTTTTTAACTGGCAAGATAATGCATCCCTCTTTGTGCAATTATTGTTTCAAAATTCGTGACTTTTGTATTGATTACTCTTTCAGCCACAACAGCGGGCAGAAACAAGCGGCAGCTTGGTGAACCTCTAGACCAATCTGTTACACCAAGCGCCTGTTGTTTCGCGGTGACCGCTGACAATAAGTACATCATGGCTTGCGGTTATTGGGACAACAGCTTCAAGTGTTTTTCGGCCGACAGCGGTAAGAGTGACAAGGGTATTGTACATTGTTATAGAGCGGTTTTCAAATGAGTGTCGTAAAACCAAAACCAAAGTAATTACTTTGGCCAATCAAAAAGGACGGAGACAATCCAGTAAACCAATTAAAACTCGAAGTAATTACACGTAGCCGACACAAAGCGCGGGAAAATTTGCACACGCGAGCCACGATTGGTTTTGGTTTCACTTCTGATTGGTTGAAAAAATGGCGCGAGAACTTTGAACCAATCACTGAGTGAAGTAATCATAAACCAAAGTAATTCACTAATTACTTTCGACACTCAATTGAAAACCACTCTAACTGAAAACATCAACTATTTACAGACAAACACTTATGATAGGAGTTCGAATTATTTTTCTTACACGGCTACAAAGTACACAAAACGTTTTACTAACTTTATTCATTCAATACAACTTATATGAAAGGGAGAGATACCAGAGGTTTTCCCTATACGAGGGTATCCGCCCGGATGTTACTGATCTAGGGTCGATTTTGATGAGGGAGGAAAACCGGAGTACCCGAAGAAAAACCCTCGGAGTCAGATCGAGATCGACTGAAACTCAGCCCACATACGACCACGAGGCCAGAGTCGAACCTGGGTCACAGAGGTGGGGAGTGCGGTTGATGACCACTAAACCACCCTGACTCCCTCTCTCCTTTACGTAAGGGGCTAGGCTACCTCCTTTTTGTATATTGGTACCCAGCTTGCTAATTTGATGGTTTGCGTTCAATGGTTTGATAGTATTTGGTACGAAATGATAAAAAGGCAAAGCCTTGGTTGTCGAGAACTGTGTGATCAGCTAGTGCTGTTCATGTAGTAAAACATCAGAAAGAAAATATGTATATATATATATATATTTTTTTTTGCATTATGAGACCCAAAGATGACAAAATAAGCTTCGTCGCATTCAATCTTTACAGGGAGATTGACACAGTGTGTCTTCGGTCACTGGGACGTGGTCACTTGTCTGGCTTACTCGCGACACGAGGGTTTGACTGGCGGCGACGCGTTTGTAGTTTCGGGATCACGTGACGCTACTGTTTTGGTATGGAGATGGAACGAACGACTTCAGAGAGTCGCAGAATCTGAACGCGCGGAAGGTAAGTAGTATTGTTATAAACCTAGGCTTTCGCTCAACAAAACGAGCTCTGTGATTGGTTGATTCTTGGTCACGTGCCGCTGATCAAATTCAAATGTATCCCCCGACCGGGATACAATTCCGCAGTTGTTGCCCGCTCCGGATGTTTTGCTGTGATTGTTGACGGAAAAGTCTAAGTAAACACAAAGCACTTAATGTCTGGTCCCTCGGGAAACTAGTTAGTTTTGTTTTCCCTTGTTTTTCCCATCAGGACTCTCGGGAAAACAAAACTGTTTCCGCGTGATTGAGCGATTTCTCGTCGTTACAGCACCAGGGCTTTTTAACTGTCTTGAAGAGTCTCGAATATTATTTTGGTCGGCTCAAAGAGTTCCCAGAGATTTGTGTTCAGCATTCTTCCGGCCAGAAGACCCGCAATCTTTCCTCGGTTCCTTGACCACTGGCACTGCTAACGACTTGATCCCTTGAAAAGCACCATTGAACGCGAAAAACACTGTTTAACATCAAAGCTCGAAAACAGTCCGGCTGATCATCGGTACGCTTTGTTGCAAGCCGATTGCGGCTGATCATTGTTGCACTTTTTGGTGCAAGCCCTATGACGTCATCAGTTGCTGCAATATGTTTTCGCTGCACATGTTCCGGTAGTACAGGCAGATATGAAAAATTAATGTCACTTGGAAGAGAGGTCGGGGAATACTGCGTATTTGATGGTGTGATGGTTGCAGGAGCAATGGTTTGATAATGGGAATTTGTCACGTAATGTTTTAACTCCCTTTCTTTAAATTTCTCCTCAGGTGACAATCCCTCACCGCTAGCAATTCTTACGGGCCATGAGCAACCTGTAGTTTGCCTGGATGTCAATGCATCCCTTGGACTTGTGGTCAGCGGCTCACAAGGTATGTTTGAGCGAGTTGAACGACCAAGTATAAATTGAACTTCTCGCCTTTGATAAATATGTAGTATGGTATCACAGTTGCGTGATATGAGTAAAAACCAGCTCTGCGTACGGTCAAGCAGTGCGCTAGTTTTTACGTCTTTAAAAATGAGCCTTCGAAGAATCATTTACCTAAACCTCGGTGGAGTTTGACAGCCCAACATGCGGTTATTTGACACTTCATGATCAGTCCCAGAAGGACTTCAGACAGTCAGCACCCAGACCCTTTGCAGTGCCTACATTTCCAGGAGTCTCTTGTGGCTCAGTGGTTGAGCGTCCCACGTGACACATGAGTTCGTCACTTGTCGGAAGCACTCGGGAAACCGAGTGTGTTCACGTGTTTACGGATACTGTAAAATCAAAATCTCTATTTCAGTTATTTTTAGTGGGCTGAAAAATAACTTTGTGGTTATAATTTTTCAATGATATTAATAATACGTTGTGTTACTTTGTAGAGGGGGCGTGCCTTCTTCACACCACTGCAGGAAACCTTTTACGAACCCTGAGAGGTCCTGGGGATTGCGTAAGACCGAGGCTGCTAAAGCTGAGCCGCGATGGGTTGATACTAGTGAACTACACTGACGGGAATGGTCATCTGGCGGTATTCACCGTAAATGGCAGGTTACTTAGCGACAAGAAACTGGACGATCAGATGTTGGTACGCCATTTAATTGTAACTAAACGTTTGACCTTGGTGGGCCATTTTTCGACTTTGTATAACAAAATGAAACCTCGGTTAAACGATTTGTCACTTGAACAGTTGTTGGTTAGGCTTGACCTTCTGTGATGTGGGTATCAGTCACTGCTTTTCTTGTCGGCATGAAAACGTGTTGGCGTTAGAACAGCATGGCTCGCATTGTGAATATTACGACATCTGTATCCCCAGGCTCCAACCTAGCTACCATGCGTTGTACACCTTATTCCAAGATGACCGCCATTTTAGACGTCCCGTGTCTCTGTGTTTTTCAGGCTGTCGCGCTCAATAAAGATGGGAACTTTTTCGTATCTGGCGGATTCAGTCGATACTTGCGGATTTGGAGAACTCATGACTTGAGGCTTTTGCACACTTACCCACCCTGTGACGGCAGCATCAGAGCGCTCGCTGTCTCCACCGATCAAAGGTACGGTTATTGGTAGAAGAAGCATTTCAATAATAATTACTGATACTTCTAGGTTAGCATCCGTGCGATGAGGAGGCCGTGTTTGCGCAAAACAATGGAAATTGCCCAACAAGTTTTGCATGATAACTGAGTCAAATTCCCAAAAGACATTTCAATGCGTTGTTCTGTACACCAACATGGCTGCCGTGACGTCAGCTGCGAACCATCAACATTTTAGTAATGAGAATTGAGGGTTTTCATATGACGTCACGGCGGCCATGTTGATGTACGTAACAATGCAGTGAAATGTCTTTTGGGAATTTGACTCTATTCTTATGCAAAACTTGTGGGGCCATTTTCTATTGTTTTGTGCACCAACATGGCGGTCTCATCACGTGGATGAAAACCAAGAATAGACCAAATCGGCTAACTCAATGCTGTACCCAATTCAAACCTTTTGGGAATAAAACGTTTTGTTCTAGGTACACGTATTTCAATACAATTTAATTGTGAATGCTAATACATTATAGTGAAAATGCAATACACAGAGTCAACCCCGGCAAATTATAATTATCAAAATTTTATGCTGGTCCCTGTTAGCACACATACACGGCAGTGGCGGTGTCCAGTGGGTACGTGTATGCCACTGTCGGGCTTTTTTAACCCTTCATTGGCCGTATCCGGTGAGGTGGGTTTGTGGGTAGGCAGGTGGGTGTGTAGGTTGGTTGGTAACCAGGTGGGTGGTGGGTCGTCAGGGAAGAGGGCAAGCAGTGGGTGCATTTGAATTCGATAACACCGAATACACATCCAGTCAGTGATGAGAGAGGGATTTTAATCCGCATACTTCATTTCATGAGCATATCGTACCCAGTCTCTTCTCTCGACAGAAGAATTTCTGCAAAGCAAGCAAATCCTGCGGTTTGCTTTAGAAGATAAAACCTGTGTAATTGGAATTCAAGAAATCTAACAAGTAAAGCTTCAATGCATACAGTACATCTATTGAATTGATCGGATTTCTTTCTTATTGGTTAGATCTCCTCAAATATATGCAAGTAATATTATTCACGCAATCTTTGTCACTCGTCTTCTTTTATTAGGTGTTTAGTTGCTGGGCTGGCATCAGGGAAAATTCTGGCCATCGCTGTTGATTTTCCAGGTCGGCTTTAACGCAAGACACGATGAAATGCCACGACAGCTTCTGTGATGCGAAACGCCTTTGATTGATAACGTCACAAGGTTGAAGATCGTGTGAGGAAGCGCCGCATGCAGACGTAACGTGAAAGCAACCGCCACACTTGTTGGGAGTGATTTTTTGAAAATTTACTGATAATTTCCTCCTTTTTTCAATGCAGACCTTGCGTATTCTTTCTTTGCGTAACTTTACCTTCAAATTCGGGTTGTATAATTTCAAATGGTCGCTGCAGGAACTTATCACGGTGAGCGAACAACTGAAACTCCTACTCATGTGGTCGCTTTCTCAGACTGCTTATTTAAAGATTCGTATCCTCTTTGGATTTCATAGGTGACTTAATCGGGAGCATCGTGCGTCCGTTGGTCAATTGGCCGAAGCGGAAAATACCGTAATACTCTTTGTTTGACCCCCAAATTTGGAATAAGCATTGTTTTTGTTTTCTCTTGGGACCATTGTAAATCCCAAGAGAAACAGGAAATAATGCCTATGCAAACCTTGACGGGACAAAGAGTATCATGGTGTTTTCCGGCTCGGGCAATAGGCACGATTCTTGACGAAACGGTCTGAGAAAACGACAACGCCAAAGACATATGCGAGACTTGTAGGTGCTACGTTATGAGTTCTCGGTGGCTGGAAATTCAAATTGTGCGGTTGCTTTGCAAAATGGGGTTAATTTAAGGTGGCTCAAACTAGTTTCAACACTTTCAAGAGACCTTGTTATTAGAAGGATTGACACTGTGACTACAACACTTTATCACGTAACAGTAATGTTATTGTACCACGTGAAACATCAATTATTGCTGAGCAAGATGCAGTCATTTTTGTGACGTAAAAAGTTACCCTGGCAACAGGAAAACCTTGAAAAAACACCCTATATGATCAGCAGGCCAAGATGAAACTCTCTGCAAAGTTTAAAACAATTCTGTGGAGCGAATTCAGAGCTGCCTTAAATTTTCAATTATTTTAGGTGGCATGGTGATTACATTTCAGAAATAAAAAATGGGGGTCACTGAGTTCGTTTTTGAGATATGAGCAGCTAAAGGCAAAATTTGGGGTGTTTTTGCGGGGCTTTCCTGTTGCCACGGTAACTTTTAACGTCACAAAAATGACCGAATCTTTTTCAGCAATAATTGGTGTTTGATATAGTCAAGTGACGAAGTATTGTAGTGTCAATCCTTCTAATAAGAACGTTTCTTTCAAGTGTTGAAACTGGTTTGAGACACCTTAACTGGTAAAGGCTCGTTAAATTTCAGGCAGCGTGGGTGCATTCTCACCTCTTACAAGCACAAAAATAATTTAAAAAACGAAATAAAAGTTCAAGGGTTAATCACATCTAGAAAAGAAGTGTTTTAGTTGTTCATTTCTATGGGCGTCTTGAACTTGTTTAAGTAGGCAGTTTTCAATTGTTAGCACTGGAGATATAGTTAATATGGGGAGCATTTCAACTTGTATTTGGTCAGGTTTGCTCGGTTTTTAAGAGATGGTAGAGCTCACGACAGTAAAGGGCGTGTTTATGAGGAAACTGATGGGTGAAAGCTGAAATAGAGACTGGATGTCTTACACGAAGCCAAGGGCTCGTCGTGATATTTGCATGAATTTTTACAGGCTAACTGCCAGAGTCTGGAAACTAGGTTCACCTCATGCCGCCTTCCCTTAATAAATGGCTTTTCCAGTCGACCCAAAACAAAGAACGCTCGTAGGTAAAAATCGTTTTGTAGGCGATTTAGTTTGTTTCAATTTCAACGGAGATCTTCTAGATTCTTTGCCCTGCAGCTGATTAATAAAAGCGAACAATTTATGTAATGTTTAAACAACGAGTAGCAGTGTTTTTAGACCCGATAAAACACGTGTGAGCTTTTCTGAACGACTTACATTCCACAAAAAGCGTGTCCCTCTGGACTCAAAACAATCGTTCAAATAGACCATTTTACAGTTGTAGCTAAGTTGCCTGGCCAAAGAATGGAAGCGAGGCTACCGGTGACCCTGGTTTGATACAAACCTTTGTGCTTTTCTAATATTAATGTACACTAATTTGAATCAGAACAGCACAATTGACATGATTAAAAGAAGTGAGATCCGTATCAATTCAAGGTTACCGCCAGCCTCGCAGCCGTTCGTAGGCTAGGTCACTGAGAAAACAACTGTAAAATGACCTATTATGAGAGGAGAATGTTAGCATACCAGAAAAACAAGCTGTGCCTTATTAGTATTCTTTGTATAAAAAATACTAATGAGGATTGTTTTATCAGGAAGATAAAGCTCATGCACGTGATATTTTATCGATGTTTTGACAGGATGTTAGCCTCATGAATTATGAATGTCTTTTTTATTTCAACGGAGACTCTGGGAACAAAAATGCATGGCTGCTTAAAAACCGATTACGCAAACGAGAAATATGTGAGTTGTGGGTTGCGGGTCTCGAGCTGCTGCAGCCTGCAAATTTGACCATCGCATTTTAAACCTCATTACATTTGCGCGGCCATTTTCATTCTCATGAATCGCTCCAAAAAAACACCAGATATATATACGCGTGGTATATACCCATAGTTAAGCAAGAAAATTCACACTTACTAAGAAACATTGCTTTAATTTATTGTTGTAGAAGATGTTTTGGATACAATATGAATAGACAGGTCTTACGTACGTCACAGAACGGTAACACATTAAAAAAGCAACATAAATTTAGATAGCTTTATGGTGACGTTGAAAGGCCTGTGATTGATTTCTAGTTCACTGAACATAAGATCCTCATTTGTAACATCAATTAATAATCTATGTAGTCACTGTTAGCACAACTAACAAAACTCCAAGATAAATACTAGTTAGAAATCTCAACAGTAAAATTATTTGTAAGTTAAAAACAAAGAGTACAAAAAAGAAAATTAAAAGTGGGTAAAATCTTTGCGCCTGGAATATATTTTTAACTAGTGCAATGATCTATGGAAACAGAACCACATCCTGAAACAAGGAAGTCACGTCAAAGATGTCACGCAATAGCACCTTTCTGATCTTTACGTGACAGTTTTTAGAGTCTGACGTATTCACTTCCAAGCGACAGGACAATGCTACAGATTTGCTTTAAATTTCCTTTTAAGTATCCCTTGATTTTCACGCTTACGTACTGGATTACATAAGGTCTACAATCTTTAATAATTTCATCCACTCTCTAGTATTTATTTCCTATTTTTTCTTTCCTTTCAAGTGTTCCTTGGCGACTTGGGCAGTGGCTTGTTGCGCTTGAGCATGCGCAGCCTGTGCAGCTGCTTTCTTCTTGTTGAACAGGTTGATTTCCTCGTCCTATGAAGAAAGCATGTGGAAATGAATTTTTCTTTGCCGTTGTTCGACTCCGAGTTAAATTAATATACAAAACTCCATGGTACATCAAGCGAGTGAAAGGGAGGGAACGTGCGAAATCGCACACCGGAATATGGCTCCCATCCGGTATGGCTTCACCTCGGTTCTTTCTATGAATGAAATGATATATGAAATGAATCGTATATTGAACTGCGGATATGAAATCAAGTGAAGCTATGATTCTCGCAATTGTGTATAGAAGGCTGAAATTTTCAGGACTTCAACGGAGATTGAAGTCCTGAGTTTTTCAGGTTTCTCTACTAAATTGCTAAAATTGCGTTCAAAACTGCGAGGATCATAGCTTCACTTGACTCGGTTCCATAATATCTGGTGGAAAATCGCTGAATTTTTGGTTTGAGGTCATCACCGCCCACATTCCTTAAACATAAACCTTATTCCAAAATGGCCACCATTCTAATATTCTTTCGTTTGCCTGCAAATTAGCCCTTGCTGCCTCGTTCAAGGTTAAATATTATTTGAATGTTTAGCTTAAAAACGAGGCAGCAAGGGCTAATTTGAAAGCAAAGAAAATAATACTAAAATGACGACCATTTTGAATAAGGTGTATGCTAGTATAAGAACGAGTTTAAGTCCCAAGAGATTAATTCGAGCCAACAACATGGCCGTCGTTTCTCAGCCTTGTTCCCAGGGTTCTCTCTCACACCTGGGAACGGGGTTGGTCCTTTAATTTTTGGAAGGGACACTAACAAGGTGACCGTGACGTCATCTGAAAAAACTAAGCTGAGCTTGTCATTTTCTGAATCCATACATTAACCCATAGAAGAAGTGCAAATGAAGAGACATGAATCAAGTATTCTCATAATCCTATGAAATACTACATACACTTAATGTATGGTCCCGAGGGACCACACATCAAGTGCTTTGTTATATATTTAGACTTCCCTTCAACAATCGCAGCAAAACACCCGGAGCGGGCAACAACTGCGGAATTGTATCCCGGTTTGGATACATTTATTTGATCAGGGCCACGTGACCAAGAATACACCAATCACAGTGCTCGTTTTGTTGAGCGAAAGTCTAGGTATATAACAAAGACCTTTATTTTCACATGATAATGTTTTAAGCTGAATAGCTTGTGGGGTCGTGCACAAACCAAATCAAATCAAATTAATACATATCAATTCATTTTTCAAAAGTACCGGTACTCTTAATCCGATCTGTTTTTTTGATAGTGCAACACAAAGAGGCTGTAGTGACAACACTCCTCAACAGACCCGAGAACCTCTCTTCACGCCCTGAATAGGCCATTTTCGAAGTATCAAATATTCAGCTTGACAGTCAGGCAGTAAGGACAAAAACAATAGAAACACGTTGGAATGAATGTGAAAAATATTTGCATGTTATCCACTTTCCTTTGTCTTTGTCCTCACTGCCTCACTATCAAGCTGAATTTTAATATATCGAAAAAGGCCTATTAAGAACGAACGAGCGGGAGAGAGTTCTAGCCGATTTAAGAGCAAATGGTTATACTGATAGTCTTACAAAGAAGTGCCTGAACAACAAGACAAAACCCAGGGAAGTCGCAGGAGAGGCCAATGGGGTTTGCGGTCCTACCTGTCTATAAAGTGAACTGGCATAAACGGCAGCAAAATTGTGGAATATTTAAAATTCGGCGGCATAAGCTTACGTCCTGCACAACTGCACAACTGCTATCGTTGGTACTTAGCGCATATTTTACCTTGTTCACTATCTACAGTACGGAGGTACAGTACCTTATCACCGGATTGGCACAAACAGTGTTCAAGTACAGCTAGCAAATGAAAGATTCAATGTCGTGGCCACTGACCAGGCCCTCATTCTCTCTCGAAAGCAAAAAGGATCGCAAAAAAAACAAGAACTATGAAACTTTTACATGTATTTCAGGTCACTGAAAATGCATCTGACATACCAACATCCTCCTTTTTTCTTCCAGTTTCTTCTTCTCGTCTACTTGAGTTTTCTTAAGATGTTCAAACTTTGCATGAAGCTGTCGAGTGCAATAACAAAAGTAGACACGGCACATGTACGTCAAAATTACAATTCCACGCAGGGACAAGGACTTGGATTAGTTGAGACAACTCAATTTAGTACATACTAAAACAGTGGATAGCGTTGAAGGCGCGCGCTGATTGGCTGCTTAAACTACGAATATCCTCTGCTATATTCACCTCCGAAAAACCCGCGCGGGATTTGCGCCCGAAAAAATTGTAACCGTTGAAATGAGTCAAAATCATGTATTTGTACTATATCATCTCACTGTTTTAGTATATACTAGCTAAGCATCGCGACCAGGTAAATATCCACCACTAGCCTCAGCTATACGCGGCGCTAGATAGCAGAGTGGGATACTGGGATCTAATTACTTTTCTGCCATTCCGAAAAAAATTTAACCCCTCACCTCTTGTTCCGCTTGTTTTAACTCTGCTTCCTTCTCCTTGACTTTGCTGACAAAGCTCTGTCTCATTTGTTCTTCTCTGCCCTGTATATCCTTCACGTAGTCCTGTCGCCTCAGTTCATAAGTTTCCTGCAGACTCCTTTGTTTTTTCTCTCCATCTCCATCACTGAATCCTAAAGCCTCCAACTTGTGTCTTCGATACAGTTCGAAGTGCTGGCTGTGTGTCTTGTCAATCAAGTCCTGCATATTTGTACTGGAAAACAAACACTTTCAGAGATTGACCAATCAACACAAACGGAGACAGTCCCACAAGCTAATCAGGACGCAAAGTAAATTCACGTAGCGGGCGAGCAACAACAAAGCACTTTGCTTTTCCTTCCTCATGGAAGCCTATTGGATAAAAATATGGCGGGAGATTTTTAAGCCAATTGAAAGGCGAAGAGCAATATTAGGTGCGGTTACACAGGGCACTTTTACCACGATAAATGACCCTTTTATCACAGGAAACTGCATTCAGTAGGTGTGACCAACATTCCCCAAGGTAAATTTCCATGAATACGTCAAAGAGATCAGACGAAGTGCCCATAACATTACACGTGTTAAGTTGGAAGGGTGTTTTGATGCCCGAAGCACTAGAGCCGATCTCGATGCTGACGAAGTTGATTAAATTTCCCGCCAATGAATTGCGTGACATTTCTTTTTATCTCGGTAATCTTCGTAACGTGCGACCGCTGATTAACACGGTATACTATACTAAAATCCAAGTGTGAGGCACCGCGGGATAATTTACCATGTGTGTGTAACCGCACCTATTGCTTAGTCGATAAACTCAATTAAGACCTTCCCTAATGATTAGTTGACAGTTCTTAAACGAAGTCTAACTACGACTGCGGTTTTCAAACTAGAAGTGAGTTAAACGTTTTCGACAAACAGCCTTGAATACTTGGATCAGCCACGTCCTTTGTGGAAAGCTGAACAAAGAACTTTCACTTCTCCTTAAAAAGAGGATGTTTCTGTCTCTATTTCGTTCAAGTTACACTTCTCCATCCCTTTCAAAAACTGCACACTTACCGAACTATCATCTCTCTAAGCTTTACGAAGTCGCAATGATTTTCGTTTTCAACTGAAAATAGAAAACACCCAAAATTGAAATCTTACAAGAAGAAATAGGAGTGGAATTAAAGGGGCTAGGTCATGGTATTTTAGGTAATTTTGTTTAATTCTGTTAATTATGAGCTCTAAACGTCAAATCGGCAGAGCAAGAGTCTTTCATTTGCAAAATCACGGCCACATAACAACTGAGAATGATTTTCCAGCTGTGTAAATGGTTTGATATAGAATGATATAAATTTGAAAAAAGGTGGGCCGACGTTTTTCAAATTTACCCAAATTCAATCCATTTCAATCCTCTCCAGTTTTGTCCATCCATGTCCCTTCTTGGCTTCCCTGTGTTTTGTTAGAGTTATTCTATAGTTTTGAACAGTTATTTTGATATTTTAGTTAATTCTATGACCATTCGATCAGTGCTGAAATTGCCTAAAATTGCGTGACCTAGCCCCTTTAATGTTTCGGGCTGTATAACAGCTCCTTGCATGTTTTGTAGATGCAACTGTCCCCTACCTTCGGGGGGTAGGGTACGGCTACACGTAGTCTACGAAAAGGCACGCGGCGAAAAAAATTTTGGCGAACGAAGTGAGCCGAGCGGGGGACTGGGGGAGGGAAGTGGTGGTGCCCCAACTGCGGAGCCTGGTCCGACGCTATCGGATTTACAAAAACTGTACTTGAAAATTTCGGTCGCAGTTCGGTTTAAGAACAAACGAAGACTGCACGTAGGAAGTGAAAGGATGTTCACGAGACAATTCTTTCTTTTTGATTTCATTTCAGTACTGCGTGGCAAAGAACAAATTTTTTTCTTAAAGTGCAAGGGGGCAATTCCATGCGGATGCTCCTCAGAGTTCAAATCCCCTCCTGACCATCTAGATTTGTCTCAAGTCGTCTTAAATTCATAAACCAATTGATAGCCTCTTCCAGTTGTGTGTAACATGTCATTTTCGGGAATATGAGATGTCAGTTGTCACGAAGTGTCCTCTAACTCTCCTCTTCGTTTGACCCTTTGACTCCCAGGAGTGACCGGCATGTAAATTCTCCTCACAGTTTCAATGAAATGTCAGTCAGACAGGTGTCGAGAATGAAGATAATTATCAGCTTAAGAGGCATGAACTTGATATAACACCAAATTCTCATGACTACCCAACAAAGAAATCTATGGTACTAGTTGTGAGAATGAAAGTTTTGATCTTGGGAAAACAAGGGTTAACGCAACATGTGTCCCGAAAAGCTGATGGTAAATAAGAGTCACAAGTTCTCTTTGTAACACTACTTCTCAAGAAGACAAAAACACTGATGGATGATCCGAACCCTAAATCAATGGCAATTAGCACTGCCTTTACGAGTAACGGCTAACACCAGACTCGGGTTGCGCAAAGCACTAAACAACGTTAAATAAGACTGAAACCTGTAAGTTTTGATACCTCTTAACCAACCGTTAGCACTAATCAGGCTTCGAAAAGGCGGCCCCTGCAGGCTCTGTTCGTCATACAAGCAAAAAAAGCCTTTCTCTCCCCTTGAGAAATTATTCGGTATCTGTAGCTAACTGGCAAGAAATCGGCCAAAACAGTGTTTTATTTTTGGGAAAACGAAAATCTGCAGCCTGGTATTTGGCGTTTCCCGTAAACATGCTGTAAAATCTCAATAATTTCATAATAGTTGCCTTCCACAGTTCCCCAGGGATACTGCCGTGCTCTTGTCTTCACTTTGTTAACAACTGTCTCCTCACGGCTGCCTACCACCGCAAATGGGATTTGTTCCTATCAAATGCATCAAAGAGAAACATTCATGGTAGATCTTAAGAAAAAAAAACTTTTATGTTTGTAAAGTAGCAAGTTATGGGAACTCAGAAGGGATATGGTGCATTTTCTGTAATTACAACTAAAAAATAATAACATCAGGTTGAAATGATCTCGATCGTCCTCGAGTTAAAATTTGATTTTTAACGTAACCCTAGTTTGAATGAGCCTCAAGTACTTGGCTAAGTAGCCGGACTTTTCATTGCTAAATACTGTAATACACAACTGTGGTTTCATTCACACAGAAGCCCTTCAAGCTAATCCTGTCAAGCTGACCACATGCTGGGAAGGACAGACCACACCACTCCGTGCCCTACTCTTTAGCATCCTACAGAGCTAGTGAACAAGGGCTGTGAGACGGCATCTCAGGCTTATTGTCCTTATCCGAGAAGACTTGAAAGTGTAACCACTTACAGATGTATTTACAAAGGCAGCACTTTCTCCTCAGTAATTTAAAGACCCCGAGTGTTGGTCTGGCCAGGGTTTGAACCCGCAACCTCCCGCACAGAAGTCCAGTGCACTCTCGTTTGAGCCAACTGTTGTTCATTACTGTTGGTATCAGTTAGCCCTTTGTCAGAGCAAGTCAGAGCAACTGAGAAGAACAAAGAAGTAAATAAGGACTTACATTCATAGTTGTATTCATTTCTGCTACAGTCTCATCATCAACTGGAAATCGGTAAATATTAACACCATTGTTTGCAAGTTCCTCCATAATCTAAAAAAAAGAGGAGAAGAACAACAATAATTATTATTATTATACATTGGTGTCACCAGCTTGATTTTGATTGGCTATAAGGACGCAGCTAATTCTTGCTTGCTCTGTTTCTCTTACGTCATACCTTCAAACAATAGATTTTATATATGTAGAATTGATGTCATACCTACAGACAATAGTTTTATGCATGCAGAAGTGACGTCACCTGACACACTAACCAGCAGTTTGATCAGTTTTGTCATGGCGGAGCTCAGCTCAGGAATATGCATAATAAAACAATTATTGAATTCGGTTTTCGCATGTTAGCGATAATTATCAAGGCCTCAGTTTGTGTTATCCGCCTCAGCCTTCGGCTTCAGCAGATAACACAAACTTTGGCCTTGATAATTATCGCTAACATGCTCAACCTCATCCAATAATTGTTAATTGTTGTTGAATGTACTCTTCAGTTCCATTAATTTTGATCAGTAACTGTTTTCTGCACTTTCTGAAGTAAATGTACAATATAATTATTTGTTGTTCCAAGCCTTGGTGGACGACCAGCCTAATTGCATGTTGATTCGAATGGCTCACATATTGTACATGTACAACCTCCATCCAAGAACAATACACCATTTAATGGAAATGATTCAATTTATTTGCATAATTTTTTCACAACTTACAGTAAGTGCACATCAGGGTTAAATAATTTGTTAAAACAACAAACAAACCAATGGGTAACTAATTTCTAAAGGAAGTATATTGATTTGCACAAGTTCAGGGTTCTCCTAATCAGGTGGTAACCGGTAAAATTTACCGCTTGTAAGAGCACTTATTACCGCCTGCAAACGCTCAGAAGTCGCTTATCCTTTGCAGAACGTCCAACATTAACCAATTGCTTTACCGGTTTGAAAAGGTGCCATACCTGCTGCGCTGAAAACTAGGAAGAACCCTGAAGTTGCAAAATTATTGACAGTGGTCATCATTTGTTAATTTCCATACTGTATCTTACCTTCTCCTTAAATTGCTTTAGTTCACTTTTTGCTATGGTATCAGCTTTGGCAATTATAGGTACAATGTTTACCTGCAAGTCAACAGAATGTCATAATCATTATGACATTCCTGTGTCAAAAACTGGGACTGTGAACTGGTTGTCCAGGGGTTTTATTAGAAGCCGGGACCCGGGTACTAGCACTCGTCTACGCTGAGTACAGTACCCGCCTTTGCTCAAAGGAGGTCTCAAGATCAAAAGCCAGACTACATATAGGGGTGCCCGCTTACTCTATCACGAGGTCCTTTCTTCTTTAAAACTTAATGAAACCCCAGGCCTGCTTGTCTGACTTTTTTTTTGTTAAAGTTGACAAATTTAACACATAATAACAATAATAATTAGGAAGAAATCACATTTGTTGCATGCAATTATGCAATGCTAAAAATTAATTGTGTCAGAGCGGTTTTCAAATGAGTGTCGTAAAACCAAAACCAAAGTAATTACTTTGGCCAATCAAAAAGGACGGAGAAAATCTTGTAAACCAATCAGAACTCAAAGTAATTACACATAGCCGATACAACGAGCAGGGTTGCGAGCCCTGATTGGTTTTGGTTTCACTTCTGATTGGGTGAAAAAATGGCATGAGAACTTAATTGAACCAATCACTGAGTGAAGTCATCATAAACCAAAGCAATTTGCTAATTACTTTGACACTCAATTGAAAACCGCTCTAATTATCTTCCTACAAGAGCCAATCACATCATGTTAATTGAATGTATGTCGAAGAAATACAATGTAAGAGTCCCTTTGTTTTCCTGTAGTTTTTTTTTTTTTTTTTTTTTTGCTGTACGATCTGCAAGTACGAAATCTGTATCAGTGTGAAGTAGTGACACCAAAATCTCTTTCATTAACACTAAATAAGTGAAGCTGTGAGAGAGTTTGGGCTACCTTCAACGATTTCCTATGTTCACAAGAGAGGCAGCTAAGTCACACACATGCCACATGGTTTCGTAAGTCCTGTTTGAGAATCCAGCCAGCTAACCCCTTTACAACTACGAGATGTACCAGTAATTAACTTAACTGTATGACGATTGTGTTTCTGACAAACAGAAAATAACCCAAAACCAATGTAACTACATGTGTATAAATTATTATTGTCGTGGCAAAATTTGGTGTACAAACCTTTTTGTCAAGGGCCTTCATGCAGACAAGGTCTAAAGACTTTAACCTGAATGTATAATGCATGAAATGTAGTTTTCATTAAATTTCTCTCTTGGAAGTTTCTTTAAAATGATACTTACATTTACAGTGTACATGAAAAACTAGAAAACTATTTTCCGGGAGTTGCATAAATGAACTGATAAACAAATTAATGAAAGCAAGAATTTTAACATGATAATAATATTATTATTAATTGGAGGCAGTGTGGCCCAGTGGTTAGGGCGCTTGCCTTGAGATCCAGAGATCCCGGGTTCAAGACCCGCTCTGACCACTCTGAATTTTTTCCTGGTTCAACTTCCCAGCTGCACTTATACATGTACATGTATGATAAATAGCCAACTGGTTTGCCTCCGGCAAGTTGGGATTCATAACATTTGTTGTTGTTCTGTTCTGTCATTTACAGCTTCGTTAACTGTGTTTTCACTGAAAAGCCCCTATGGGGAGCAGTCAATTAAGTATGTACAATGTATTACATTGCATTGTGTTACGTTTGTTATTGCAAGACTTACGAATGACCAGATGGAGAGATGAAGTACAGGCAGACATGCACACGTGTGTCATTGTATGCATTCAATGATCTTCTTATCTTTAATTCTTGTTGGAGATATTTCTCAAACTGTGCATCAATGTACTCCACAATGGGACTGGCACTGTAAACAAAAGGTAAAAATATTAATACATGTAACAACAATCTCGCATTATTTCCACGAACATGTCACAGGTTTAATTTAGAGACCAAAGTTATGTTGGCCTAGTTTATTGGTTTCCTGGTCTGTCAGAGGTTTTTTCCTTGATAAATTCTGATTTCCTCAGCCCACAGAAGAAAACCATCCTTCATTCCTAATTTGAATTTACATTAATTTTACAATCTGTATAATTAATTTTTATCCCAAATTAGAACTCCAGCCCTTAATGTACTATAAATAACTTATTACAGCTCAACTTCCACCACAGGGTCCACCACATTTCATTTTTCATGAATACCAGTAACTCTGGAAATCCACTGGAACAAAAACAAATAAGCAGAACTTAAGGTTATAAAGTTTTTTTTTACATTTTACAGTACCTGTCCTCCTTGTTAATTTGATCTCCATAACCAATAGTATCCACTATCGTCAACTTCAACTTAACATTGCTTTCTTGCAAATCTTCCATGCAACATTAACACAAAGACACCATTACAAATGAACATTAACAGGCTTCTGACCAAACTATATGTAACTTGCTACAGCTAACATGCACACAAACTTCTTGTCTGAATCATTGCAAGTAAAAACAGTATAAACTTTTACTTAATGTGCTCAACCACATCAATCTTGTTTAAATAAACACTTCGGCATTATTTTACATGTAGGAAACTGAAGTGACAGTGGGTAGGCAACCTGTTGCCTGTTTGCAACGGTAATGGAGTTACTCGTGACCACTTACATGTAACCCACTGACTCCTGGGAGTGACACTTAATAGATTTTCCTCCTCAATGGGGAGGGGGGAGTCCTAGGGCATTTGAAGTGCCAATGGTTTAAAAGCATGTTTTTTTGCCTTCAGTCCTTTCTTTGTTGCAGTCGGTGGTTGAAGAAGGTTGTTTAAAAATGCTACGTAAGAGAAAGTTCAGAGAATTGAAAACTGCCGACGAAGACAAAGCCTTGTTGGAACAATCCTTTTCAAAATCAACAGATATGCCTCAAATTGGTCTTTCAATAGTCGCAGAATGCAAGGCTGAACAAACAAGCAGCTAACAAAGAAGCAGGATTCCATGTGGAATGGGAAAAAAATCCGAAGCCTAGATACAAACATTACCATGATGGCAGAGTCGTTGAATTTTTTGATTGACAAAATTTTTTGTAGACGTTTGGAAAGAGGATGGGTAAAAGTATCCACCAAGAAGTTTGTAATGTCTGAAAGTTCAATGAAAATTATTAGGACTATTTTATAAAAAGCACAAGTGATCTTTATATAAAGATCACTAGTGATCTTTATATAAAGATCAAGTTAGTGATCTTTATATTAAGATCACGGTCATCATATTTTTCATTAATAATTCAGTGATAATTTCATTGTTCATGTATTGTACCCCAATTTCCCCCGAGACTGGAATCAAAACCTCTCCAGGCTTTTCAGAATGATCATTCTATACCGGCTATAAAGATGTATGCACGTGACTGATTTCTGTCATCTGAGTGGACAATAGGTTCATGAATTATTAATGAGTTTTTGAAGGAAAAACAAGGTACAGTAAATGTAGCAGAAGACCAGAGAAAAACTAACAACTTCAGCTTACTACAAGTAGTACCTAGCTCATAATCGCCAAAGATTGTCAAATATATCTTACATGTGAAAACCTTGTAACATGCAAACATCAGAATGAAACAAAACATTGTGCATGTCTGTAGCAGCATTCTCTACAATGTTGTTGTATATCATGTGTTTTGAAAGGAAAGTCATAAATAAAGGAATCAATGATCCCATGGACATTTTGACTGGCCTTCATTTTCAGTTGCGGTCCAGCTAAATAAAGTTCCATAAATTCAACAGAACTGTGCTAAAAGTAATTTGCAATATTACTATTATTAGAAAATTGCTCACAAACCGTTATGAATGCAAGACTGGTTTAATGCTCACCATATGTGTGATGTTCAACTTGAACCCCTGGAAGCTGATGAGAGTGTGGGAGACCTGGAAAGAAGTTTAAGAAATTCAACAGAATGATATTGTCGAATAAATAATGACTTGTTTACACTTAACACCATGGAAAAATTAATATCCCCTAGCGACTACATAAAGCTTCCTTTTTCATTTTTCTTTTCTTATGAGATGCAGTGAACCATTAATTGGCATCCTGGAACATTTTATAGTCTGGTTTGCTATTGTTCAGCCCTGCGATTTAAAAGTTACTTACAGTGTAATTGACTACTCTGAGTCACCTCATACATGTAGGCTTTTCCAGGCCAATAAAGTAATGACAAAAATAAACATGACAACACTGCATCATCCCACTCACTGATAATATTCCCCAACTGATGGAGAAAAAGAGGACACATGACCTGATGGAGATGTTGGGATTCAAGGAAACAGTGGTTCGGATGGTAAAGGCAAATAGAGTGAGATGGTACGGGCATGCGTTGAGGAGGGATGATGGGCATGTTCTGAGAAAAGTTTTGGAGTTCGAAGTGAAGGGCAAGAGAAAGCGAGGACGACCAAAGTAGACGTGGAAGATGCAAGTGGAGAAGGAGAGCAAGAGCGTTGGTTTGGAGAAAAAGGACGCCATGAATCAAGCAAGATGGAGAGCGGGGGTTAGAAAGATTGCTGACAAAGTGGGTAAATCCGGCCACCCCAGTTTACAGGGATAAACCCCAAACAAAATTGGATTGATGATGATGATGAAAGCTCTATCCTTAATCTCTGGCCAAGAAGCCTAGAGTTAAAAGTGCCTGTCACCAAAACAAACGTTTCTACTTTACTTATCATCCTTTTTGTCAATTACATGTAATATTGTTCTCTGTGATATACTTAGAGATTACAGGACAAAGGCTCACTTAGGTGGCCAGCTATTTGGAAACCTTGCCTTGTAGAAGTCTGACTAAAATTTAAGGCTTCTACATGTACAATAAATATACATGTGCTTATCTACATGTATGGACATTTCGGTATGTATCGATACATAATACTTTTAGATGTATAAAATACATAACGTCAGGGCCATAGCCAGTATGGCGCAAACCGAGGCACTTGCTTCACATGCACTCATCATAACCACCTAAAATACCTACAAAGAGATTTTAACCATGGAAATTGCCTCAATCATATATTTTTTTCTGGCTACGGCCCTGAACGAAACTCAACATTGTTTTTACATTTCACCAAGATGAAGTGCCATTTATTGGTTAAGGGTTCGTTCAGGCCATACTCAGTTAATTTCTTTTTCATACAAAGATGTTCCATTAAGGGCGGTGCCTACTATTGTTATTGCGCCTAGGTTCTACGCATCTCGAGATACTCAGATTTCCTTTGGGTGGTGCTTATTAATACAGGGATATTTTCTGCGGTTCAAAACTATGCGGAGAAAGTAGAACTTAGCAAGTGTTGTTGGTATCCAAAAAGAAAATTGGGGTGACCATGCAATTTTCGGAAATAATTAAGCTTCACTTTGGAAAAGAATGCCATACATTGTTTGTATGTTTCAAAAAATGCGGGGTTCGCCTTAATTTTCTTTTTGGATTTCAATAACACTTGTTAAGATCTGCCAATCCCGCATATTCAGTAAACCGCGCAAAAATACCTTTTAATTAGTTGGTAGCGTCCTTAAATGGAACATGTTCAGCCTTAAGAATTTGCAAAGATCATTCAACACACACACAGTGCGCACAATTTCATTCAGTTTAATTCATGCAAAATTAAAACGCTTTCTTTTAAAACTGACCACACCCATAGAAGCCACCAAACAATAACAATTAATATTTACAACAAAAATGCACGCGAACTTCACTTCCTCTTAATCAAATGCTCGCATGGAATTTGAAAAGAACCTTAATTACAGTGGAAAGTTCACAATAACGTTGTCATGTACGTACCTTCAAATACAGTCTTAAAAAGACAGTCCATAAGTGTTGATTTTCCGATTCCCGTTTCACCTGAAGGTAGACATGTTAAGGATTGATTCAACACAGACTGGATGCAAAAGTGACTTCCGTTTCGAACTGCAACAATTTACGCTTTAAAGCTTGTCTCGACAACAATAATTCGTATATCAGCGCTGATGTTGTATTCGAAAAAGACATAAAAGCCTCAATTTTTTTATCTTATCGTTTGTAAGAATAAATCTCTTGCTCACCGATGCAGAGAATATTGAAGGTAAAGCCTCTATTCACTGATTTATTCACGAGTTGGTCGGGCAAGCTGTCAAATCCGACGTGGCCCGCGAGTCGAAGCTGTCTCTCATCAGCCCCCTGAAAACCAGAGAATTGCCTCGAGAACCAAATGATATTTGACAATTAAAGGAGACAAGAAATGAGAACATATATACTTACAAGTGTTCTACAGTAATCTGTCACGGCTGAAGCCATGTTATAATCACACAAAAGAACTAAATACAACGGCTGCAGCTGTTGGGGAAGATGAAAATGCAAACTCCACAGAGCTCCACAAGCATTGAAAACAACGCCGATTGGTCAGCGGTCACTATTAGAGCCCAGTCTTATACGCTATGTTCGCTGGCGATGAGGGCCTGTTCCAGCCCGGCCGAAAAAATGATTAGCGATTATATGGATTTTTCAGCCCATTTGCCCGGGCTGAAAATCCTCGCCCGATTTCACAAACCGGCTGTAATTCAGCCCCTGAGACCTTCGTGAAGCAAAAACAACATCCAGCAAAAGTGATTAATATCGATAATGAGAAGGCCCTTTCCTAAACGCCTCGGGAACAGCAGATCAACGAAAACAATCTCTTACACTTTTGGGGCTAAGGCTGAACCTTCTGATTTTTTTTAAAGTTCCTTAACATTTTCTTCAGTGTAAAAAAATTAAAAAATCACATTGTTAATGTTACAAACGTCTGTAAATAATCGAGTTTTAATAGACTACAGTTTTGCATTTCTTTTACCTTTATTAATACTACTCACAAAACCATAAAAACAAATGAACAAAATAAAGACGTTTTTAACTAAATTGTTATTAAACTTTTGGGTTTTTTTTTTGTAAAACAGAGTATGTATATATCGTCACAACTTACAGCCCCAACCCCGGCGCGGCAACTAAGCCTTAAGTGTATATCAGCTTCGCTAAGTTGAACCAAAACTCCCAACTTAAAGTATTGAATTATGAGGTAGACTAACGTACTTAGTCCATGTAAACCCAGAAACCTCAAACGGATGCAAACAAACTCCAATTCCTCCAGGCGACAATTAAAACAAATATCCGGAAGCAGGAGCCCATCACCCGGAGCGTGCAACTTACCTATTTTCGTGCAACGGCGTTTTCACAAGTAAGGTTATTTTTAGATACGCCTTTCCCGCGAATTAGTTTTCAAAAGCCAATCAGAAGCGGTGCATAATTAATAACAGTTTATTATTACTTATGCACCGCTTCTGATTGGCTTTTGAAAACTAATTCGCGGGAAAGGCGTATCTAAAAATAACCTTACTTGTGAAAACGCCGTTTCACAGAAGCTGTATGGAAGTTGCACGCTCCGGGTGATGGGCTCCTGCCGGAAGTTGAGAATTTTTTTTAAGAAATAACACAACCCTTTTTTTGAAAATACAAGTTTCAACAGAATCTTCTGTCATCTTCAGCTTGAATTACAAAGTACAGGTATGAATATATGGTGTGCGTAAATTGTTATTCAAAAACTTATTAATAATTCATGTGCCTAACAGCCTATCAAAACACCGATAAAACGTCACGTGTATGAGCTTTATAAGCTGATAAAACACCCCTCGTTATTATTCTTTATATAAAGAATACTAATAAGGCATAGCTTGTTTTTCTTGCTAATATTCACCTCTCACAATTTGAACCATTGTTTTGAGTCCAGAGGGACATGATCTTTGTAAAATGTTTTTGAAGTCTTTCAAAAAACTCGCAGCACGTGTTTTATCGGGTCTAGAAATACTCGGCTTCGCCTCGTGTTTTTAAACCCGACAAAACACTGCTGCTCGTTTTTTAAATAACATAAACTGTTAGAACAAAAGGAAAATATTACAAAGAATTCAAAGTTTTAAATTGACGATTTAGTGTAGGTTTTTCCCATTGATTAATAATAGCTTCCTTTATCTTAAGCTGGAAAGTGGTGGAAGCGTGATCTGGGATACTGAAACAATCATTAGAGCATGAAGTGCGGCATTGCCGAGAATTTTGTCAGTGTTTAAAAATGTGTGAGGACCTATCACTGAACATGTGCTCATATACGTGCGTGGAAAAATGCTAGGTTGTTTCGCCGACATAGCAGGCATCACACCTACAGCCGCACACGAAAACTTAAAAACCACACCCGTACGGAGTCCACGAGGGACAGGATCTTTGAAACCAAACATCTTACCGATTTTAAAGGATGAGAAAACTAACAATGCTGTTACAATAACGTTTAACAAAGAGGCGAACCCTTTTTTTTCGCGATCATAGAAAAAAGGACCAACTGTAAGGTAATTTTAAAGTTAAAGCTACGTGTAGTGTCAGAGAAGGAAGCCGGGGGTTTACAATCTTGAAGGGTAAATGTGAGGTAACGATTAATAATATTTTCAACTAGAAGGACTGGAAAAAATCTTTTTGAAGGATATTGGTGAGTTTCGTGATGTCCCAGTTACAGTGCAACGCGCCTTACCGTAACAAACTTTCACATTTGACAATTACGTCAACTCAACAACCCATGCAACCGTGTTCAACTTACAACTGTGTGAACTTTGCAAGGAGGCGTGACTGTCAATCAAATACACACACCCTGATTGGCGGACAATTTGTAAAAAACTTTGTTAGGTGGCCACGGTAAGGCGCGTCGCAATGTAAGAACTGTGGAACAAAACGGTGCGGACGATCTGCACCTCAGCTTACTTGGCGTACTTAATGACATGTGCAGGATATGGACAGAATCACATAAGAGAAACGGGTGATATCCTGAAAAACAAAGTGACGATTCACAAACAACGAATTAGAGTCCCATACACTCGTATCATGATGGGTGTTATTACACATCGATGAATGCGCTATACGCTTAACACCACAGTTCACTATTTTCCCGCTTTATAAGATTCTCAGTTCGTCAGGAAACATGAGAAAAACAGGGAAGATTCTTCATTTCGAAATATAACCCTGCTTGAGATGATTTGAAAATGGACTATTCGTTGAGTGTTCTTACAATTAAATTATCGTCTATCGATACTATCGTGACGAAATATAACTATACTTTTACATTGTGAAACGCGTAGCGTCAAAGCAAAGAAAAGGAATAAGACATTGTTTTTCTTTATTTTTGTTATCTTTATTCGACACAAGAAGTTCACGTTTTCTACATATACACATATATACATCTATATTAAACAGTGGAGAGAATGATGGTAAGATTTTGCAGTTATGGACGTTAGTACAGTATGGCGTCTGTGATCCGCGAGAAAAATGATAATCTTGAATATCTCACCTGAATCCAAACGCCACGAACTGAAATTTTCTCTGAAGATAGCTTTTTTGTTTCTAGAGATTATATTAAACTGTCAAGTTCTAAACTGAAATATTTCTTTTGTAATTCGCAAAAAGGTGAACGAACTCGAGAACCCTTGGTCCGTGAATCATATAAGCAACACAAAAAAAATACCTGTGAATTCCGATAATTTCAGTATGAACATGAACACTTATTTATTCCTTATTATCCTTGATATATCTCAGCTACAGTTGTCTTGGATGTCGTATCTTCAGTTGACGGTCTCCAACACACGCATGACTATTCCGGGGATGGGGTAGAGGGTGAGGGGTAGGGGTGAGGGGTGAGGGGTTAGGGGTGAGGGGGTAGGGGGTGGGGAGCAAGGGGTGAAGGGTACCATGGCTGAAACAACCTAACCTTTACAAAAATGCTCACCTCAGGCCTAGTCATTGTCTAAAGCAGAGCGTGTTTAGGCCTAAGGTTAACATTTTTGTAAAGGTTTGGGTTGTTTCAGCTATAGTACCCTTCAGCCCCTACCCCCCACTCCTTACCACTCACCCCCTACTCCCCACCCCCGGAATAGTCATGCCGTTACAAGACCGTGTGCGTATTCTAGACATAAAAGAGAAGTCAACCCCTTCATAAACATGTGTGAAGATTTTTAAAATATTCATTAAAAGCAAATTCCTTTTCCATCTATCTAAGGTTTTCTTAATCTGCGATGCGAGATTGATGTCTCTGGAATCAAAAGTAGTACAAGTCGCGGACCAAGGACCCCTATGCGAAAATTGTTGATATTTTTCAAGACTCGATAAAACAAAAGTTTAAAACTCTGCAGCAAATTCGTCCCCAACCGCAGAAACCAGTTTATCTGTAAATCTGTTCTGAAAAAAGACACGCGTTCCCGTTGCGTTTTATCTTTACACAAGCCAAGTAAACATGACCATGTAAGTTACGGCGCCGCAAAAGTAGAGACAATCAAACGATAGCAGGAAAGCCGAATTTTCGTCATGTGAAAGAAGAATAATCAATAATCATCGGACACATTTGTTTTGGTCGTATTTTAGTTAACGAGGAAATATAACATCATGTTCGGAAAAGTCGCGGACCAAGGACAACATACTGTACAGCTCGTTTCTCATTTGTTCTTCTCTGCCTGTAAATCCTTCATGAATTCCTGACTTCCAATGTCATACGTTTCCTGCATACTCATTTGTTTTTTCACTCCATCTCCATCACTGAATCCCATAGCCTCCAACCTGTGTCTCCGATACATTTCAAAGTGATGGCTGTGTGTCTTGTCAATCAAGTCCTGCATGTTTGTACTGGAAACAAACAGTTGGAGAGATTGACCAATCACCACAGTCGCAAATAATCAAACAAGCCAATCATGACGCAAAGTAAATGCATGCAACGGACGCTAAGCGCGGGAAAACACCAGCGAGCGAGCAACAACATCATTGGTTTGCTTTTGCCTCTGATTGGATAAAAATATGGTGGGAGATTTTTCAAAAAAGCGCAACGCGTGGTAATAACTCACTTGACACTTGCTCGAATGATACGTCGAGAACTATTCCACAACTTCCGCGACCACTCATAAACGATGTCTAACTACGACCGCAGTTTTCAAACTAGAAGTGAGTTGCACGTTTAACATGGAGTATTACTTTTTTCTCGCAAAGCGCGGACTGCGTGTCTAAATTCCGTCGTTGGTTCATAGACGTATTCATAAATGGCGTCCCAGAAATTATTATTTGGTCTTTGTACTAGCCTCACTTTGGAGCAAAAATTCTTTTGAATTTTTTTCACGCTAACGAGGCTAGTGAGGATGAAAAACAAAAGAATCGCATAAAAACAAAAGAATAAATACTGAGCCGACCATTTATAAATACGGTCTATTTCTCTATTTTTGATCTCTATCGTGAAAGGATGAATAAACAACTCAGCACTTCCTTTCTTGAGAGAGAAGCTGACACCGTGAGTAATTCGTTCAAGTTACACGTCTCTATCACTTTCAAATACTGCACACTTACCGAACTATCATCTCTCTGAGCTTTACGAAGTCGCAATGATCTTCGTTTTCAACTGAAAATATAAAGAACTAAAATTGAAATCTTGTCAAAAGAGGTAAAAAAGGATCGGAAATGA
>NC_090891.1:20353818-20388818 GCF_036669925.1 Montipora capricornis | reverse complement strand
GGATGCCCAGGGGACCAACTGGATATTAATTTAACCAATGAGCATGCCATAATGTCTTTCGAAACAATGGAAATCAAAAGGGCCACCGTATCTGCAAAAAGGTCTATTTAAGGTGTGTTATTAAAATAACAGTCCCTTTGTTGTGAGAGAATTTTCTTTGATCCATCAGTGAATCAGTGAGTCTGAAATTTCTTATATTAATTCTAGCTACTAGTAGATAACTCAATTCAATATGTGAGAAAGTGTTGGCTGTCTTAAACTACTTCCCACACCTGTAACATTCAAGAGAGATGTGGTTACGTCACACCCAAGCTACATGCTTTCACAAATCCTGGTAGAGAATCCAGGAAACAACAACCTCAACATAGTGAAATGCAAGTAAACTTAAACTTTTCCAGTAAAAAAACAAAAGATGCATAACTTTTGTTGTAGCGGCAAGCATTGTTGTACAAACCTTTTTATGTAAGGCCTTCATACAAACAAGGTCCAAGGGCTTTAACCTGAATGAAAAAAATATAAAAACATTATAACATATAATGTATTATATAAAGTTTTCAATAATATTATTGCTTTTGGAAGTGTCTTTAAAATGATAGTCACCTGTAAAACAGTAAAAATACTCACTACGAGTTACATAAATATTAACTAATGAACTAACAAAAGTGAGAATTCTAAAACTTACGAATGACCAATGGGAGAGATGAAGTACAGGCAGACATGCACACGTGTGTCATTGAGTGCATTCAGTGATCTTCTTATCTTCAATTCTTGTTGGAGATAGTTCTCAAACTGTGCATCAATGTACTCCACAATTGGACTGGCACTGTACACAAAAGGTAATAAAAGTTACATTAAAAGTAATCATTATTATTATTATAATAATATTCATCTTTATATCATTATTTTATTTTCTGTAAGTGTCTATGTTGCAGGTCATTTTGTTCCTTAGGTTAAATTGCAACCAAACTAGGTCATTTTGTTTCAACCTGGGTCAACTTGTGTCAACCTAGATCAAGTTGTTTCATCCTAGGTCAGTTTGGGGCAGGTACAAAACACAGGTCACAGGTCATTGTTTTTAATTACCAATACAGAGACAACCCTAACCGTTTACAAAATAATGCTAACATTAGACCTAAAAACTTTTATTTAGGCCTTTTTAGGCTTAAAGTTAGCTTTAATGAATGTTTAGGATACTATGATCTCTAAAGGTAAAACAATGACCTGTGACCTGGGTTTTGTACCTGCCCCAAATTGACCTTTTGAAACAACTTGATCTAGGTTGAAACAAATTGACCCACGTTGAAACAAAATGACTTAGTTTGGTTGCAATTTAACCTAAGGAACAAAATAACCTGTAACATCTTCATAAATATAGCTACATGGACTAGGTGGCACTCCCTTTTTTACGGAAGTATGGAGGAGTGGGCAAGAACGCTCGCATCCCACAACGTGTCACAGGTTTGATTCAGAGACCTCAGAGTTATGATTATGTTTCCCCAGTTTGTTGGGTTTTTTCTCAGATCCATAAACTCTTGTTTTACCCTGTCTGAAAATGCCATCCTTTTTTCATCTTTCAGGTTGATGTAATTTTTACAGCCCCCATTACTTTGTCTCCAAATTATAAAAACTCCAGCCCTATGTGTAAATCACAAGAGTTTCAGAGTCCACTACATTTCGCTTTTCATGAGCAACTTGGGAAATCCACTAGAACAGAAATGAATAAGCAGAACTTAC
The DNA here is from genome assembly GCF_036669925.1 of Montipora capricornis. NCBI lineage: Eukaryota > Metazoa > Cnidaria > Anthozoa > Scleractinia > Acroporidae > Montipora > Montipora capricornis. The sequence goes on along the minus strand of NC_090891.1, from coordinate 20,387,084 downwards.
AGTTGTAAAGCTATTACATTTTAATGATATGGTGGTACCTGTCCTGCTGGTTAATTTGGTCCCCATAACCAACAGTATCCACAATTGTCAACTTCAGCTTTACATTGCTTTCTTGCAAATCTACCAAACATTTATAAACATGGAGATAGACAATCACAAGAAAGTTCACTGGCTTCTGACAAGACTACGTGAACTTTGCTACAACTAACATTATACACACAATTCTAATCGGAACAGGAGGTTAAAAGCAATTTAACAGAGTTTACAACTAGGAGCAGCTGAGGTCAGTTGTTGTCAGCGGTTTTGTTATATTTGAGCACATGTCAGATTCCTTGTGCTTTGGGTTGAAGAGGTCAGTTTTTTTGCCTTTCCCCTCCCCCCTTCTACTTTCCACTGTTTATCAGTGTGACAGGTGCCTATCTCCTCTGCTGCGTGGAGGCTCGTGGCTGAGTTGTCAGGTTTTGCCAGCCATGGGTACAGTCTCCATCTTGGAACTGGAAGCCAAGAGAGGAAGCACCGGGATTCTCAGGCACCCAACTTCTACTTAGCGACGCAGTTGTTAACATTATAAGTATAACCAGTAATAATAAACCTTTGGCTACTGACCAAACTACATACCTTGCTACAACTGGAAACATAAGCTAAGTACATACAATTTGTACATGATTGACAGCTGCTATACACACCCAAATATTGGGCTATTACACACCTGTTTTATTTTGCATGCAAGAGTGGTTTAATGCTCACCATATGTGTGATGCTCAACTTGAACCCCAGGAAGCTGATGAGAGTGAGGGAGACCTGGAAATTTGAAGTTTAAGAAATTTGTCCACAATGCTTATACATTTAAAGTGCTACTATGATCAAATTTTTATTCCTTGAATTTTTAGGTTTTTTCAGGAAAGATTAAAAATGCCATTCAGTATTTGGAAATATCTGCATTGGTTCTGGAGATATTCAAGTTTGAAAAATGTGTAAAATATGAAAATGAGGGGGACTGATGATGTCATTAACTCGTCCCAATATAACATCAAGTATATAATAATAATAAATTAGAGCTATCTCGGTCAAATTGCAGCAGAGACCATTGCCTTGGTGGCTAATAGTTATACAGGCAACACATGTACAGCTGTAAAGAAATTGGTTCCCATGGCAACTCACTCTTTTCCAGTCCCCTCCATCCTGATTTCAATATTTTTGGTGATCTTAAGCTAGGAAAACATTTAACAAAGCCACAAACTCTGCTTACATATTTATCTGCTTGCAGGATCATTCAGACAAGGCACCATTGGCAAATATCAAAATACCAAAGCAAAGACTTAAATATCAGGAAGGTCTGGAACCAAGTGTGTTGCCATGGCAACAAGAGTGGTATGCTAATATTGTGTAGCACATCTACTAGAATCTTGCTGCAAAGAATCAAGCATTTCTCATACAAACTGGCTCACCATATTTGACCAAAATTCGGTGGAGTTTATGACGTCATCACTTGGCTCATTTGCATATTTTAAAAACTTTAATTATCTCTGGACCAAAAAGAGATTCTTCTCTTACAGACTATATGTTTATGTCCTAAAATGGCTTAGATAGGAAATATGCCAAATTTCGTCATAGTAGCACTTTTAACACCAAGTCAAAGATACTTAAAATATTGACGGCTCACCTCAGGGGCTTTTCTGGGCCAATGAAATGTTGATAAAAATAAACACAACAAATTTCTAGGAAAGGCATGCATATTGGCTATTTACATGTACAAGGGCAGCCAAGAAATTTAACTTAGGACTACAGAGAGAAACTCCAGCTAGTGGCCAGATTTCAAGTCCAGTACATTGCACTAACTGATATTTAACCCATTCACCACTAAAGTGGCCCACATCAACAAGTAAAGTCATCTGACATTAGGACCTGTTTAGATTTTCTCGGGTACCCCAGACAGCCCTCCTCCCTGAGACAACTTTACTGAGCATTTACATACGTGCCAACTCTCCCGGATTATCCGGGAGTCTCCCGGATACGGAACGAATCTCCCGGTCTCCCGTACGGGTCATTAAATCTCCCGGATAAAAACGACTCTGAACCTTTTACAGACGTTTCTCCATTCTAGACTCAAATTGCATCCCCAAGTTTTAAAAAAAATCGATATTTTCAAACTCCTTTCATTGTTTCTTAATGCACTTCTTCATCTCTGAGTTTCAAACACATGTTAATAGAACTAAACAAAATGACTTCCTTTGGCTATCATAGCCATATAACTGATCGTTTGATTGGATCTCCGATTAACCAATAGAAATTCTTGACATAAGTACCCTGTTTTCCCACAAATTCACAATGGCGGCAGAAAATTCTTGTATTCTGAAGGAGCTGCTGGGGGATGGGTGGGTGCGTTTAAAGGGGGGGAGAGGAGGGGAGGGGGAGTGGGTAGGTTGATCGAGGGGGGAGGGGAGGGGAGACCAGCTGGAAAATATCTCCAGATTTTAGATCTCCATAGGTTGGCATCTCTGCATTTATATGAGAACTGCGTGACCAAGACAAAGTTGAGCCTACTTAATTATGCATACATGCATAGATGTGTCTTTAAAAAAATACACATCAACATTTTTTGCCCCTCTTACAATACCTCTCCGTCAGGAAGGAATGAAGGAAGAAATGCGATGTTATATGCTATAGAATACTTATAAAATATTTATTCAATTCCATAAAGTTCAATTCAATTAAGTCATGCAAAATTAAAACACTTTCTTTCATTTTCTTTTTAAAGAAGTGACCACCCCTATCAAAGCCACCACACAATACTAATTAATAATTTCATGACAACAATGCATGAAAACCTCACTTCCAGTCTTAATCGAAAGCTTGTGAGGAATTTGAAAGGAACCATACCAAAGAACCTTCACTATAGCAATGTCAAGTATGTACCTTCAAACACAGTCTTGAAAAGGCAGTCCATAAGTGTTGATTTTCCAATTCCTGTTTCACCTGAAGGCAGAAATGTTAAAAGATTGATTTAATACAGACTGAATGAAAATGTGACCCATTTGAATCAATCAACAACACAATAATTTTTACTCAAATGCGCTTTCTGCCACCAAAAATGCAGTGAAAATGTTGAGAGACTTCTGCAAAGAGCAAATTTCAAGATCTGGCACTTTTTGTGCAATAAATTCGTACATAAGGTGGCACTTGTAAATAATTTGATATATATTTTGGTTGGGAGGTATAACACACACATTATGACTGGCCCAAGGAAAACAGTGAGTTTTGTTTCCCCTCGACCCACAATTTTCCCTAGACTTCACTTCTGGGAACATTGGGGGTCTAGGCCCAGACACAGAGTTCCGACAAAAATCCGACTAGTTGGAATCTACTTATCCTTAGCCCGGGCGGTCGGATCTAAAATGGAACGTCCCCAGTCACTATAAACGTGACGTGCTTAGGATATCAGCGCTTATGTTTTAATTGAAACAAATTTTATCTTTTCCTTTGTAAGAGTAAATCCCTTGCTCACCAATGCAGAGAATATTAAAGGCAAAGCCTCTATTTACTGATTTATTCATGAGTTGGTCTGGCAAGCTGTCAAATCCGACGTGGCCTGCGAGTCGAAGCTGCCTCCCATCAGCTCCCTGAAAACGAAAGAGTCGGCTCGAAAACCAAATGATATTCGAAATAAGTTAAAAGGGATATGAAATGATATAACAGATACTTACAAGTGTCCTGCAGTAATCTGTTACGGCTGAAGCCATATTAATCACACAATAGCACTAAAAAATACAACGACGGCACCCACTACGCCAGTTCTGTAGTTTTTCACTTCCTTAGGGGCTGTTCACATGAGGTGGGGGACCCCGGGTAGGTGAGGTACGCGATCTATTTCTTTTTCTTGATTGTGTTCCCATGAGAGGTGGGGTACCTCACCGAAACCGCAGGCGGGCTGTCTGGTCAGCCAGGCCGGGTAACCCGCTTGGGTGGGGTGAGTTTTCTACGTGATACATGTGAGTACCCCACCTGACTGGGGTGTTGTTCATTTTAAACCTCACCCCAGCGTCACGTGGTTTTTAATATTGCATTTGAAGGCTCACTGTGTTTTTTATTGCGAGAAGGCGGGATACCTCACCTACCCAGGACGCGCGTTCTTGAGAACAAAGACCTAAACATATAACCGAGGCAGAGAGGACAGCGGGAGAAATAAAGACAAATACCAATCTCGTTCCCAAGGCTTTTCACAGCCGAGAGTGGGACGCCCGTAACGCCCGTCGCATTCTCGGAGGTGAAAAGTCCTGGGAACGAGATTGAATAAATGCGTGCTCGGATTTCTCTGTAAAACTAGTGCAAAGTCTTCGGAACTATTCAGTATTGTGAATTTTTGTTCAGTGGCAAATTGTCTGAACGGTGCAAAATGACTACTTGCTTTTTGTTCAGACAGCCTGAACTACTACCAAACTACGAGTTCTTGCTTCCAAAAAATTTAAAAGAAAGAGGCATTCAAAGACTGAGAATTTCAGGAGCTAACGATGGGCTCCTGATCTAGTACCTGTAGAACTGTGTGGAAAAAGTGATCCAGCACTTTCAATAAATGAACGACTGGGTGTCAGATTGGGCAGTTTGTTCGTGATTTTGAGTTACGATGGTTGTTTTGGTCTTCGTACCCTTTTAAAAGACATAAAGAAAAAATGCCAAAATTTTGGTTTATTTGACCTTTAATGTGAGAGTTCAAAACCCAGTAATCACAACCACAGTACGTAACAAAATGAAAAAGCAAAAAGAAAATGGATCGAAATCCACCAATCATAATACAAAGACTTGACCTTTTGACCCTTGACGGCAACTGTGACAATGAAGAGCCACAAAGCCCCCAGTTCTATCCAGGGATATATGTCGCTCTTGTCACTTTGCTCATATATCCTGTGTTAACCTGCGTAGCAGAACGCAGCTTCAGTGGCATGAAGAGACTAAAAACCCCCTCTTTGAAGCACTATGAGTAGTGAGGAGAGGCTGTACTCTTTGGTCATACTCCACCTGCACAAGCACAAGAATGTGAATATTGACAATTAACGTAGTTTCCGAAATTTGCCGTCGTAAAGGGGGACGTCTCGCCCTTTTCCCGTAGCCACATTTACAGTTTATACAATACACTAGTCTAATAATTATGCACTTAGGGACTGTGCAATAATTATCAGGAAGGGGGGGTCCTAAAATGAGCTTCACCAAAGGAAAAATTATATAGGTCCCCCCCTCCAGCAGCGTCAAGATTAGCTGTGACCCCCCCTCACGTTCTCTCAAAATTATGATGTGCCCCCCCCCCCCCTCTCTAACCCATACCTTTAGATATTGAAAAACTTGAGAACAGATACCAATATCTTTTATCCGACAACCCTGCTTGTGCAGGAAGGTTTCTCCGAGAGGATTATAAGCCAGCTCCCCATGATGACAGCAGCATCAGACGTTGCAAACAAGAGGCAAATGATATCCAGGACAAGCTTAATGCTGTCGTAACCAAGTTAGAAAAACACTGAAGACTGGCCTCAGCTGTTTACACAATTTTAATGCTGAACAACTTCATTCAATAAAGTCTCAAGTCGGTTTAAACTTTCTGCATCTTGTAGAAGACCTGGATAGGGTGATGGCTTAATATAAAGCGACATTTCCTATTGGTGCCAAATCTAAAGCATCCAAATCAAGAAAAAAGAAGGAACAGAAGAAAAAAAGGGAGAAGAAGAGGATTGCTGCCTCAGAAAGCCGTAGGACCCGAACCTGTATAATTTTTCGGTCTTTGGGAGGTGAACCCATTGATGACAACTATGAAACAGAAGTATGTGGCATTCCTCAGCTAGAAACTGTAGACCTAGAAACCCTCTCGCTGTTTAAATCAAGAACAGACCTGGCATGTCTGCGGGACCTCTTAAATGCCAAATGTTTTATTGGCAAAGCTCACAACGTGGTTTGTGACTTCTGTGCATGAGCGATTGTTTCAATCTATCATATGCTGACATTCTAAGTATAAAGTTAAAGCATGTGTTTATGTTGATGCAATATTTAGACATTATGGATGGTCAAAGGCGTGGCATCTGTCTATTTGGAAAAAGTTTTATTTATTCGTTATCGAATTTGTGAAATTTAATTAAGACCTCCCCTCAACTTACTTGAGAAATCTAATGTAGAGCCCCCCCTCCTTTCCATTATTTTAACTTAAGGGCCCCCTCCCCCTCTGGTTTTAGGACCCCCCCTCCTGATAATTATTGCACAGTCCCTTACATCAGTAGTACAGTCGGACTTACAATGCTTATCCCATTGGGCTGACGTGTGGCAAATGAAATTTAATGAATCAAAGTGCAGCGTTTTGTATATTGGTATTAAAAGACAACCCTAAGAATACCTACATGATGAGCCATAAACCCTTGCAAGTGTTTGAAAAGGAAAGAGATATGGGAGTGGTTGTTTCAGCTGGTGATACCCTTTGTTGGGAGGAACAATTAGGAGGAATGATTGGAAAAGCAAACCAAATGACGTCATGGATCATTAGGAATGTCAACAATATGCTTGGGACCGACAGCTTATCAAGGCGAACTCGTGATCTTAATGTCTCTTCTCATCATCCATTATGATCAGTGCATGACTTCTTTAGCAATAGAGTTATTAAATATTGGAACCAGCTGCCACTACGGGTGCATATTCAACAAGTATCAATGCCTTTAAGGCTGGCCTTGACCTCTTTAAGTTATCTAAACCTGATTCGCCCAATGGATTCTGTACATTGCGATACAAATGAACATTTAGCTATAAAAAATTGCGAAAAAAACTCTTCTTAAAAACATTTAAGAAATTTCGTAAAAACGGTTAAAAATACACCTCAGAGAGACTCCATCAGTGCTAAACTCTTTCTTTAGCTTGTAGCATATTTTTATGTCACCTTTTTTCCTAATGAACTATTGTTTTTTCTTGTATTGATAGAATATTCACACTGTGTATTTTTTAGCCGTGTCTTTTTAAAAATTTTTTACGAAATTTCTTAAATGTTTTTAAGAAACGTTTTTTTGCAATACTTTATAGCTAAATGTTTCAAAAAGTCGCTTCTTTTTAAAAGTGAACATATCAATTATTTACTAGCCAATCGCGATGATGCCATGCGGCAAAATGCTTTGATTTACGAAACCTTCCCGTGGAGAACATGGGAAATGACATTTCCAAGGCCCCAATAATTTAAATGTTTCGGGGGAACATACCCCCAGAGCCCCCTTAAAGGCTCTTCGCCGCTCGTTTCACTTCGCCCTCCCGTGCGTACCTAAACGGAAAAACCACGCTACGCCCGTAGTCGAGGAATTGAAATGTTTCAGTAATTCGCCAGGAATAAGACCTCAGTCTTCCACATGTGCGCTGCAATTCGATCGAGATCACCGTGACTTCATCTACTGCGTCGTGAACCGGTGACTCAGTTGGTTGAGCATCGGACTGTCACGCGGGAGCTTGCGGGTTGGAACCACGGCCGGATCAACACTCAGGATCTTAAAATAACGTTAACTGAGGAAAAAATTATGTCTTTGTAAATTCATCTGCAAATGGTTAGACTCAGTTCAAGTCTTATCAGATAAGGAATATATCTCACAAATATCTTCCATGTTCATAAGTTCCCTGTGGGACGTTAAAGAACTCGGATACTATTCGTGAAGAGTAGGGGATGACGGTCACCGGTGTTGTGGCTGTCCTTTGTGAGTGTATGGGTGGGTGGGTAGAGCAGGTCCACATCAGACACATCAGCTGAATAGCTGCCAAAGCGTCTTCCTCAACCAGCTCAAACAAATAAATAACAAACAAGTCCTTCCAAAATCTTCTACACTACTCTTCCGACAGGAAACAGAAAAAGGAAAGATCCGAACGGTTCCTTGAACTGTTACGGCGGAAAATCCACAACTTTGTGCCAATCCAGCTAAGCCTCGTCTTGGTTCCAGGACAACAACGCCGACTGGCCAGTGGCCAGCAGTCACTTTTAGAGCCCAGTCTTTGCAATAATATTTTATTTACCAATTCTCACCTGAATTCTAACCTCGAAGAATGTGTATTTCCTTTAAATGTGCGGACATTTGGTTATAAAAGCTGACGGGAAACTACATTCGATCGTTCTTTCAAGCTATGTTCTCCTCGTTAGCGAGTAAAACCTCCCTGCTTCGTATCACGGCTGTCGGAGTTGGTGGAGTGGCCGGATGTTGCCTGCTTTGGAAGTCAGCAGGCCACATCCGAACGTCGTCTGTTCACAATGTTGTTCTAGCTAAATCTGGTGATCAGGGGCAAACTCCGCGAAAGACAAGGTTTGATCAGTTTGCGACCATTGAAGCGTATGGACAGTTCTTGATGACACCCGCTGATTTTCTAGAATCTGTTATGCACCGGAGCTCGCAAGGTGATCATTCAAAGGGAAAATGAGTTGTGGGGAGGGGGAGGGTGGTTGGGGAAGGGCTCTGTTTTACCAATACAGAAACAAACCTAAACTTTCTTTAAAGTTAACCTTTGGCCTAAAAGCTCTTGTTTAGGTCTAATTTGTAGGTAAAATTGAAGCAAAATATCACCTTGTTTGTAACTGGAATAACAAAATAATCTCTTATTCATCGGCTTAACACATATTATTATACATTGTTGTCACCAGCTCGCTTCTGATTGGCTATAAACACGCAGCTAATTCTTGCTTGCTCTGTTTCTCTTCTGTCATACCTACAGACAGTAGATTCTATATATGTAGAATTGACGTCATACCTTCAGACAATAGTTTTATGCATACAGAAGTGACGTCACCTAATACACTAACCTGCAGTTTGATCAATTTTGGTCTTGGCGGAGCTCAGCTCAGGAATATTCATAATAAAACAGTTATTGGATTCAGTTTTCGCACGATAGTGATAATTATCATGGCCTCAGTTTGTGTTATCCGCACTTTACCTGACACCCATTACACCTTATTAGAAGAAAAGGATACTAATTATAACTATAAATGGGCAGGTCCTTTTCCTCCTTTTTAGCAAATGGGTGGCATATGAAAGGACACTTGTAATAACATTGGATCACTCGTGATATACACTAGACAGGAGTGCCTAAACTATGTCTGATCCAGGAAGGAACTTCAGAATTTGGGGCCTTGTGACTTGGAACTATAGTGACGATCATGAATTCACTTAAGTATCTTTCTTTGTGGTAGGGTGGAGTCGCAAAAGATCCTTGCCAGATACAGTAAGTATTACCTTGAGTTCTTTAAAATGTTCTTTAAAAATTCCTGAAAAATGTCTCAATTATGATGTTTTTATAGTGATTAATGTACCAACCAGTGTTTCCTTTATAACTGTTACAGTATTTGTAATCTCACTTTTCAAAGGTTGTTTCCCAAACGGTGAAAAGTACTCCACGAATATCAAAAGGATCACGGAAGTTTTTTCGGACTTTGCAAGAGAATGGTACTTCCATATTCTCGAAACATTTTAGAATTTGATGTTCTATTTGTAGCTGTTGGTTGATTGATTGATTTCATGTACAGGTATATTATATTTTAATTTTGTAAGCACATGCTCTGGTTTTTTTTCTGCAGGCATAATCACATTCTCAGAATATTTGTTCCTTTTGACAATTCTTACAAGTAAGCCTCTGATTTCAAGTCCAACATCAGATGATAATTGATTAAAATCTTGGTGTTCAAAGATTTCATTTCCAGTTCACCTAAATAAATCTTACTCCATGCTTTTTTTAAATTTTGTGTTCTCCAGAGTCACAAAGAGGCTTGGAAATTGCTTTTAAGATGTTGGACAAGGATGGAAATGGACGGCTTTGTAAAGATGAGTTTTTTGTGGTAAGCTTTGATCAGTTCACGTATAAGAGGAAAGGAAAGGAAAGGAACTTCATTTAAGTATCTAGTTGTTCTAGCGCTGGAGTACTAATTGGGGACACTGTAAACTGAAATTAACAATTAACGCAAATGAAGTCAAATATTGGTTTTAGAGGAGAGGGGAAAACCAGAGTACCTGGAAAAAAACCAACAATCTCAAACCAGGTATGATGCCGAGTTTGGGAATCAAACCCAGGCCAGATTGGTGGGAGGTGAGTGCTCTCACCACTGTGCAGTTGGGAGAGGTTTTTTTATTGTGAATGGTAAATTTCATATTTCATTTCACATTAAATGTAAAAAAGACATGCCAGTGTTTTTACCTTGGGAAATGTGTTTTGAGTACCAGGCACCATCTGTTGCTACTTTGGTTTGAAGAATGATGAATGTACTGATGTGACTTAAAACATTGTCCTTGAATTGTGAATAATAAACTGTGCTCTAACATCTACCTTTACTAAGCTACACCCCTTCTGCCCCAGTGAGTTATGGTGTACATGTACATAAACATCATCTGGTGTTAGATGTAGTAAAATTTATAAAGTTGATCTGAGGAGTGAAAGAATTTTAAAGGCATGTACAGAAATAATGTAATTTATTTCCCGGGGGGGGGGGGGAGGGTACTTCCTATTAATGGGCGAATGAGGGTGTGCCGCTGGATTGGGTTGCATTTTCATAACTGGATTGACTATAATGGGGTTGCATTTTCAACAGAGTTCCAGACAGAGTTACTAGAATGGGGTTGCAAATGGAAAGATTTGCAGTAAAAAAGTTGTTACAGAAAGAACTGTAGCGCTGTTGATTCATATTTACTAGTCACTTTACATTCCGTTTTGAAATCACAAATACATGTAAAAGTCTTTATGTAAGGTTTATGCATAAACTGAAAGTGACTAAGTTGGGGTCGCTAAAATTACATTTACCCAAAAGTGACAAGATGGGACAAAGAGGATACATTTTCACTCTACAAGGTGGCATTGGTTGTTATATTAGGTTTCACAGTGAAGAAAATTGTTTGGATAGTACAATATTACTGTGACATAGCTGGGAAAAAGTAAGGAAAATGAACTATTCCCTTATCCACAGAGAAGAATAGTAGCCCAGTGATTCCAACCCTGTCAAGTAAAAAGGGGAGGTTTTAGGGGTGGCATAGCTGTGCCCATGAGTACCACAGGAGGAAGTGTCTAGCGGGGTTCCAGGGGCATGCTCCCCCAGGGACAAATAATTAAGAATAACTGATGTGTGCCTCTAAGATGCCATTTCCCGCATTTTGAGATCACAGTTAACGGAAAATAGTAGTCTTTAGAGTTTTTTAACAGGCAGTGAAAGCTAAGACCTATTGATCCCACAAATAAAGTCAAAAAGTCAAGGCAATCTAGTGCATTACAGCACCCAAATTTACCACAAGCTCATGCCAGAATGCCAAAAGGGTAAAAATGACTGAGAAACCACAGAAAAACAGCAAAGAATTGTGTTAAAAAGGCTGGTTAACCAAAGAAAACATTATTAAGCGAAAATGGGAGGCCGGAGAGATTTGCCCTAAAAGGGGAGGTTTCCAGCCAAAACAGGAGGGTTGGATCTCTGGCAGTCTCCACCAAGAGAACACAAGTTGGTGGTCATCTTTTTGGCAGTCAGCTAGTTTTTATAAACCTGCAGGTTTTATATACATTGTACTTCTCAGGACTTAAAACAGATCAAACTTGGTTTTTGATCCAAATAAAATCTAGAGCACAAAAATGCTTTTTTAAACCACTTTTCATGGCTCTCTGACGTTTTTACCCATTAACTACTGGGGGTTCCCCACTGACAAGTAAAATCGTCTGGCGTTAGACGGTTAGGCCGGTTTGGGTGTCAAAGGGTTAATTAATTAAAGTGGCTCATAATAGTAGTTCTCAGGTCACAAGACAAGTCATTACTATGATCAGGGCTACAGCAGTCGATGAAAGCTAATTACTTGTAATCGTTATTGAACGTTCATGTAAAAGTTCAACTGTAAACAACAACACATGGGGACTGAATTACTCAACAATAGTTCTTGATTAACATTTCTGTCCTCTTGGAGCTCAAGTTACAGTAGATTACCTGGGAGTTTGTAATACTGGCTGATGCTGGGTAGAGATGAAAGTTAAGAGGGAGCCTGATACCAGTAATGGTCAGTAAGAGCTAAAATACTAATACATGTATTTATTCATGTTTTATTTCATAGTTTGAGGATATGGTAAATAAAAAATCTTCTGCAAAGTCAATGGTAATTATCCTACATGTAACTGACATTTAACCTACTGCATTTCACTGAAAAAAATTGTCAAGACATGTTATCTTAAGTAAGAATAATGGACTTGCATGACTGGTAAGTTTGATATGAATATTTCCATGCAAATGTCATATAAGATAATAAGGATACACATCCCATGAGTTTCCAGTTGGCTGTTCCCCCTTTGATTGCTGTTTGATTATTTTATTTTTATTCGTGTCCAATAAAATATGAAAATGAAATAAAAATGAATGGGATTGAGATGTGACTTACCTATTCCCTTTGCTGTTGGCTGTTGAAATCTTTTATTTTTAAAACAGAGGTGTTGCTTCATATTGCACCCATCACATGACTAATTTTCTTTGAAACTTACTTATGGATCTCTCTGCTAACTGTACATAACATGTGTACAAAATTACTGTTTCTTAGGCTATACATAAAGGAGAGAGGAAGAGGGATGACTTTCTCAGTAACACCACACTTAAAATGCATTTCTTTGGTTCAAGAGGAACTGGTCAGCTAACCGTTCAGCAATTCAGCAAGTATGTTTTAGTCTTGGCTATTTTTGCAAAAGTGCAACTATGTGAAGAAGGTCTCACGTGTGTGATTTCTAAAAAGGCATTTATCATATCTCTCAGATAGTACATGAGCCATGATTGGCTAATTTAGCGGGCTGTATTCTACAGTATGGTCCACTGTCTGGCCAGCTAAATTTTAGCTTTTCAGGCAACATTTTCCATGTTGTTTGTGTGAAATAAACTTGTGAAACTGTTCGAATATTGCAAGCAAATGTTTCAAAAAGCCGATAAGATAAATAGAAATGGAAAGAGGACTTGAACTGCGCCTGCGTGACTTACTTCCCTTGCATTTGCATTGGAAGATTGTACTTAGTTTGTTTCCATATGCGTCGTACGTGTGAACCAAGCTTAATGCATCTTGTTGTCTCTGTCGTGGTACAGATATCTATGAGTTTTATCAACTTAACTCTCCTTGTAAAGTGCATAAAAGGTGTAATCTCAAGTAGAAAAATACCATAACAAGTACTTTTGTTAAATGTAATTTATATCCTAACTGTCAAATTCTTGTGGGATCGAGGAAGGAGGATCATACGTAACATTCATTAAACCTTGATACAGTTTCCTAAGAATATTTATTACACATAACATGAGAATTTTATTCCATAAAGCTCATTTGTACAAATCTATACGCTTTATTTTCACATGTGGAAAAGGCTTATACAGCCAATCAGAGTGGCGTACAGCTATTTCACATGTGGAAGTATAACCAATCAACGATAGCGTAAAGGCGTTTCCATGCCAATCACTCGTGCATCTCGTGCATCTCGTGCAAATCGTACTTTGTTATTGAATTAAATTAAATTTGCATTTGGTTCTATTGTCAGTGAGTTTTTGTTTCTAATTTGCGTTTAGAAAACTATTTTAATGAAAATTTTCGTCTTATATGTAATAAACAGTTCACGACATAGAAAGTGCTTTGTACGGGGTTTTATTCACACATTGTTTGTGTCAAAAACCCTCACTTGCTCGTTCCTCGCTTGTTCGGGTTTTTGACACAAACAACTTGTGAATAAAACCCCGTATGCCGCACTTTCTTTGTGTCAACAAATGTAGTTGTGGTCCAGTGGTTAGGGTAAAACAGTGTGGCCCAGTGGTTAGGGCGCTTGCATTGAGATCCGGAGATCCCGGCTTCAAGACCCGCTCTGACCACTCGTTGAATTTGATCGTGGTATTCCCTGGTTCAACTTCCCAGCCGCACTTGTAAATAGCCAACTGGTTTGCCTCCAGCCAGTTGGGATTCTTAACAGTTGTTGTTGTTCTGTTCTGTCGTTTCGTTGTGTTTCATTGGCCCTGAAAAGCCCCTATGGGGAGCGGTCAATTAAGTATGTATTGTATTATTGTATAAAATGAATTGAGAAAGTTGAACAATAACACTACTCTATTGCAAAAAACAATTAAGACAAATTGAAACTTCGCTCTTTCAGTTCGCAACTTCACTCTGCGCTTAGCGTAGTTGGTTACCATGACCGTGGTCCCGGAACCAATCAGATTGCAGGATTCTCAGGATACCGCCCGCTCAACTTCGCCCGCTCACGATCAAAGAAATAAATAAAACATTTTAATTTTACCTTTATTTTTTGACAGATTCATGCAAGATCTTCAACTAGAAGTATTTGAAATGGAAATATCCTTTATGAATTCTTCCGAATATATCTATATCAATTTTTAAGGTACATGTACTGCACTGAATTTTTTAGGTACATTTCAAACTTAGTCCAGGCCGTATTTTACAAAATATCCTTCTTGGTTTTTTGATTACTTTGTTCACCGAAGCCGCGCGTGAGGAGAACCATGGTCCGTCCTTACCTCCTTACTCGTACAACCGGAACCCGTGTTTTTTGGCGGGAAGCTGCGTAGGCTGGAACCCGCGATTTTTTTGGCGGGAAGTTGCATGGCCAGCGTACTGCATTTGACTCTGCGTTTTAGTAAAACAAGCAAAAATTTTTAAGACAACCAAAAAATCCCAAAATATGTGACACAACGATGAAAGAATACAAAGGAAAAGAGAAAAAATACTAGCAAGCAGGCGACAACAAGTAAGCGATGCTCAACGTGAAAGAGAGCAACTGAGAGCACGAGAAAACAGGCCAAAATGAAATATCAGTGACAAACTGTCAGAACAGCGGGAGAAAGAGCAAGAATGACCTCGAATAACAAGACGAAAATTAGTAATGAGCAGCGAAAGAAAGAGAAAGCACGAGGTCGAGAAAACAGGCCGAATAATGGTGACAAAAAACGGTGAAAAGATCAAGAAAGAGCACGAGAAAATTAATGAGCAGGCCGGAGTGGTTGTATGGTAAGCAGACTTGTTATAAAATTAAAATATCTGAAAACAAAAACATAAATCAAAATTGAGGACACAGCAAATGAGCAGCACAAATAGGCCATTCTACAGTTGTTTGCTCGGTGACCTACAATAACCTATGAATGACTGCGAGGCTGCTGGTGACCTATGTATTGATACAGACCTCACTGCTTTTATCACGTAAATTGTGTTGTTGTAATTCTAATTAGCCTACATTAACATCAGAAAGGCACAAAGGTTTGTAGGGTCACTGGCAGCCTCGCTGCCATTCTTAGACCAGGTAACTTAGCTACAACTTTAAAATGGTCAATTGGCGACCTTCTCCCTTAACGTTTTAAGCACACATTTGAAATTCCTTAATCCAACTCACTTCATGGAATATTCAAGAGGTATGCCTACCATACCAGAAGAAAGTTTTGCTCGCTTACTTCTCAGATATACTTCACTAGAAGAAGAAGAAGTGGAGAAATATTTGCACAGACTTAACAGCCGTCTCAGACATAGAAAAGTGAGTCGACCTCTCCTAAAAGAAAAACCTTTATCGATTAATTAACTGTCGACTTAAAGTACTTATTTTCCTTTTACACTCACAGGGTATCACTCTGGAACAATTTCTGAATTTTGCGATGTTTCTTAATAATCTGGAGGATTTCAGTTTAGTTATGAAAATTTACTCCATAGCTGGACAGGCAGTCACACAAGGTAAGAAATGTACGTGTATGCTGTGCTTTATGGAGGATTCCCTACGTAGGTCGGTTTCAGTTTATAAGTGTCGTTAGCCAATCACAATGGACGCAGAAAATTCGAATGAACCAATTGAAACCTGACACTTATTCAGCCAGCCAACGCAAAAAGAAAACGCCAACGCGCCAGATCTGCCTCCTTTTGATTGGTTAAAAATGTGGCGGGAGCGTTTTTTTGTTAATCACTGAGAAAAGTAATTCAATTGACCAAATGCAAAAATGGCCACCAACAAATTATTCTTTTGTCTTTGTGTTAATTAGCCTAACTAGCCTCGTTCACACGCGTAAAATTGAAAGAATTTGGGCTGTAAAACGAGGCTAGTTAGGCTAATTAACACAAAATGACGCTCACATGATTCATATGGGATAAAAATCTAGCACTTCACATTACACTCTATTCAGTTAACTCTGTTTAAAATAAGTGCTACACGGCCAACGTTTGTATAGACGTAACCTTTCCTTGTACTTGTACATGTTCATTGCCGTGGCTTTGGCGTCTTCGGTTCCCACGACCTGCTCCCGTCTGACTTTGTGGCTCAGTCGGTAGAGCGGCGGAGATCTAACCCGAAGGTCGTGGGTTCGGTTCCCACCCTGGTCAGAGTTTTTCTCTGTCCTTGTGTGGGCCCATTTCCGTCGGCGGGGCTAACGCTCACATGATTCATATGGGATAAAAATCTAGCACTTCACATTACACTCTATTCAGTTAACTCTGTTTAAAATAAGTGCTACACGGCCAACGTTTGTATAGACGTAACCTTTCCTTGTACTTAATTAACACAAAGACGAAAGAATAATTTGTTGGCGGCCATTTTTGCATTCGGTCAATACGAAAGTAATGCTAGAGTATATTTTAATATCTATGTACAAGCTGACGTCCGATCTCACCCTAGAGAAAGAATTGTAAACCGCCATAAGACTTTACGTGTATCAACCCTACGTGATGGACATTTGTTACCAGTGTGAACAAGACCTTAGGCTAGATTTGTGCGTTTCATTTCAATCGGTTTTAACGCGACAGACTGTTTCATTACATTGAATACAGGACGTTATTTGATGAAAGCTGGTAGTACTCAATGACCTAATCTATGAGCTCAAAATCGTTTGAATGTGATTATCGATTAACCGAAAACAATCGTCCTTATATCGATTAATTAATTGGATATCCGATGATCTATTCCCATTCTCACCCTTTTACCTCAAATTAATGACCGTCGTCTGAGCGGGACTTCATGGTTTTTCTGATCCTACTCTTGTTTAGAATGGTGTCAAATCATCTGACCAATGATCAGCTTATTCATGATGTCTAATGTTATGCGAATCAGGCCAGTGGTTCAGGATTATGGGTATCCATCCCCGCCAAAATTCAAACTTGTAGTTCTTAAATCAAAACCTTCAATTCAACCGTTCTATCTTGCAATTTAAACTCGCAGTTATTAAATTCAAACAGTCAATTTGTCAATTCAAACATTCAATTCGTCAATCAAACATTCAATTCCGAATTGAATGTTTGATAAACGAATTGAATGTTTGAATTACTAAATTGAATGTTAAAATGACGAATTAGATGTTTCAGTTGCCGAATTAAATGTTTGGACTGCCGAATTGAATATTTGAATCGCCGAATTGAATGTCTGAATTGACGAATTGAATGTCTGAATTGCCGAATTGAATGTCTGAATTGCCGAATTGAATGTTTGAATTGCCGATTTGAATAATTCAATTGACCAATTGAATGTTTGAGCTGACAAATTGAATGAACAAAAGAACAAAAAAAAAAAAAGTCTCTGCTTTCGAGCCAGAAGGCTCATCAGGCCGGCGCTTATCTCCGGTTTCTGTAGCATGAAGCGACTAGGAGTATTTATACTCCCCCCTGGATGGGATGCTAGTCCATCGCAGGGGTACCCCCAGCATTACGCCGGTACCCATTTATACACCTGGGTGGAGAGAGGCACCGTGAGAGTAAAGTGTCTTGCCCAAGAACACAGCACAATGTTCCCGGCCAGGCCCCGAACCCAGACCACTCGATTCGGTGTCGAGCACACTAACCATGAGGCCACCGCGCCTCCCACGAAACATGTTTGAACTGACAAATTGAATGAACAAAAGAACAAAGCGAACATAACAATACCTAATCAACAAGGCCTAATCAGAATAACAATGGTTCTTTTTGTCTTCCACCACTTTGACCCGGTACATGAAAGTCTACCTAAGGTTTGGGCTTAAGAACAACAAGTTTGAATTTTGGCGGGGATGGATACCCATACAGCCTACACTTCTTGAATAAGGATAATAACATACGTAATTTTGCGCATACTCAATTTGATGGACTTCAACAACAAGATCCTTTAGGATACCAGGAGTCCATTACCTGTGTATAGGCTCCTGAGGATACGCATTAGTTTCCACCTGCAAAGAGAGAGTTCTAATCGATGCGGGGGAAGGTCACACATTCAATTTATTAAAAGAAAATCGACATGTTTTTTGCACCAGTACCAAATGACGTTAGCCAGGTTTAAATTGAATAGAGATAGGAAATAAAAAAACATTAGTGCGTGTTATAAACGAGACGTTTTAATGCACTATATCTTAGAGATTTTAAGGTAGTCAACCGCTTTTAATGATATTTTCTTTAGTATATTCGGAAGATAAATTGACAGAGACATGAATTTCCAAAATACCAGGGTCTGCCTCTTATTAACGAACTCCGCATTTTCCCATTCCTTAATGTGCGATGAAAAAGTCATCCGTCTCCAGAAGAGAATCTTGTGGAGTAAAACTATGTGAGAGATCTTAGTAAGAACATTTTGCATAAAACGAAGTCTGAACGTTACGTTGAACTACTTATTTATATCTGTTGTGACCTCTCTCTGTGGACACAAGTGATGCTGAGGACGCGACTAGGGTAAGGGGTTACTTGTTACGCTTACAACTGTAATTTGAGCCACGAGAAGTCAGGAAAAAGTTTCCCACACAGATTTAAAATCTATATAAAAAAAGAAAATATGATGACATTTAAAAAGAAAACACGATGATAGGTTGAGTTTCCGTCCATCAATGAGCTTCACGCATGTTTACTTGAGACACATGTACGTGATGTCCAGTTGATAAAAACATTTTCTACGAATTTGAATAACAGATTGATTTAGCGTGCAGAAAAGTTGATATTTTGTTGTGCGCTTTATTCCTTGAGCAATTCCTACATTCCCTTAACGACAACGACAATAATGCTCACGGAAGGGCAAGAATTTGATTTAGCGGAAAAGTTCATATTTTGTTGTGCGCTTTATTCCTTGAGCAATTCCTACATTCCTTTGACGACAACGACAACAAAGCTCACGGAAGGGCAAGAAGTAATTTCCCATGAGCTTATGAAACGTTCTGGTGGTTTAGCTGTGCTGAAAATTATGTTCTGTTGATAATGATCGATGCTGCATCCTTCGCTGGTAACCTGTTAGTCTGTTGGGCCGGAGACCTCAAATCACCAACTTCCAACTTCGCACAGTTCTACACTTTATGAATTTGACCATGAAGGCGACTTGCCTGATTACGTAACGACATTTGACAGGGTGTGTTTGTGCGTATAGTAATTTAAACCCTCGGGGAGCTTTTACGAAGTTACCGTTGTAGACCTTAAATAAGGGTGTTTGCATGCGCACCTATCTGTAGATTTATCACGAAAATTGAACTCTTGCGCCTTCTTTTCTTCCGTTTTTTACCTGCTTGCTCGTGCATAGAAAATTGAAGACTTCATCATTATTTGAGGGTGGGAAAGGGTTTTTTTCGCAAACCGTGAATTGCCTTTTTTATTTCCCGTGAAATGGCTCTTTTTTCTCTCGTGAAACGTGATTTTTACAATCACTGTGAGCCGTGAGTTTTGAGAGTAAATATCCATGAAATGAGAACGGGTGTTTAATTCACCGTGAACTGTGATTTAGTTTCATGTTTTTGTTCTTTTTTTTCTTTTTCGGGAGGAGAAGCCCGAGAAATTATAACATTAGACTGTAAATATAACTTGACTCGGCAGTGCAAGACATCAACAACATAGATCTGGATTCAATCACTAAAACGTGAAGGTCGCGAGATTCTTCTCAATGTAATCGTTCTGATGAGTTTCTTTATGACAAACGGCTGTAGCTCTTAACAAACGTAAAAACATTTATTTGTGTAAAAAAAAGTTTTTTTTTTGTGAAACGTTAAATAGTCATTTTATTGTCCGTGAAATGTGAAACGATCATTTTATTTTCCGTGAAACGTGATCAACACCATAATCACCCTCTTATTTGTGCGTCAAACATTTTGGCCTCAAAAAACCAAACCAAAAATGTACGTGAATGAAAAGCTGCATGAGCAGACATTTATTTGATAACTTGATTCTTGCGATATATGCTCGCTCTTAAAAATAAATAGCGTGTCGAGTTAATTGATTGCTTTGTCACAGGCATAGAGAAAATGTTTTTTCGTATACACTGCTACTTAATCATGAGTTCCGTAACGTTTTTTCGTTCGCACGCTAACGCAACATTTTGCTTCGAAGCAATTTCCAGAAGGCGAAATTGCTTCTGAATTTTACCAATACTTGCTTCATTGGCGAATGTTTCCTTGTTTTCGTGCTGGAAGAAGCGTTCTGGGAAACCAAACTGGACGTCAGAGAAACCCCTCTTTGCGTTCTTGGAAATCAGTGACTTGAGGTTCTTTCTCATTGACTCTACAGAATAAAGCGAAATATATATCATGGCGGTACCCATTTCGTCGTGGTGGGAGTTGTTAGGCCTTCCTAGCAGTAGTATTCAGGCCAGATGCTCCTTTCATAGAAGCCTTTAAGAAAATTGTGCCGCCAGGACGGAAACGTTCAACTATGATTCTCACTACCAAAATAGCGGGTACTCGAGACAGAAAGGGGCCTGATTATTTCAACCTGAAAGGTTTTCAGAATCTGTAGACGGTCGCATACCATCCGAAAAAGGGCTGAATAATTTTATGCAAATCAATATTATTTCATTTCAAGGCATGTATTCTTTCTCATTATACGAAAACAGTGCACGATTTTAGTCACTAATCTGTGTTTTTAAAGGAGAGCTGAATCGTTTTTGCACATTGCCTCCTAACCCTGGCTTACTAAAGATATCAACCAATTTCGACGACTCGTTTTTTTTTCTGTGATTTATTGGCCCGAGTGTGAACAACTAGGGCCATAAATTAAACCGGAAAAATACTAGTAACCGTATTTTGCAGAACAGCCAAAGTTTATAGTATAGGATATTTGTGATATCTCTAGATCTTGGAATAAAACATCAAAATTGATTTTTTGCGATAGAATTGGCCAATCAATGTTCACCCTCTATCTGAGAGATACCGTGATAACAATGGTAAGCGCGCGCTGCAAAAATATAGTCGGATACCTTTCTTTTAAACATCCTAACACTTGTTTTCTTGCTACGGCTCCAAATCACTAAAATGGTCATTAAAAACATTTCCGACATGCAAGAAACCGAATCGTTTAACATGTAACGTTTTTTTTTTATTTTATCACAACACCTGAAAGGTACGCTATGCACAACAGTATACAGACAAAAACTCGGAGTATTTAAACATCAGCTGAAATTGTCTGGGAGTCTTAAATCCTTCTACAATTTTTTACTTTTAATAAATACACAGGGAAGAAAATATACCCTTCGAGCAAAAAAGCGGAAAAGCGTTGTTTTGTATACTAACTTGTACCCGAAGGAAAGCATGCAAAACCTATTAATCTAAGTGATTGACATCGCAAATATTCAAAAACACTGAGGAAGGAGACATATTTCCAAATTCTAATACACATAGCGACAGAAACAGCACTTATAATTGCTAGGCAAAAGAGTCCTGTTCGTTCCTGCTGTAACCATGTTTTTAGCTTCTTTCGGTCAACAGCCGTGTTTTTCAAACTAAATATGGCTCCTCTGGATACGTCTGCACGGTATATTTCTTACGTTCACTGAAAATCACCATTATTTAATTTATGACTTTGGAATGATCGATTCGCTTGAAATGACGGTACGTTGAATCATTACTTCAACGGCAAGTCTTCTCATCAACGGAGATCACAGAATCAGATACTCCACCCACACAAGATAAATCAACAAGTCTGATTTGAAATCGATATGGCAATAAAAGCTTGACCGCTTACACTGAATTCGTTACTTGAGATACCTTTTTAGCAAGTATAGCAGTCCTTTATTATAGAGCAAATTCTCTGAGGAAATCAATTGTGGCTTGTCTTCTCGATTTTCCCAATACCTTTCGCGGGGATTTAAACTTCAACGCTCTGTTTTAAAAAACTGTGGAAAATTGAGAATGAGTTTAAAAACTTTAAAAGTACCGCTATTGTTTATATTAGTTACATTAACGCGACAGAAAACTCTTATTTTTTGAACAAACAAAACCATATAAAGTGTTGAAACAAAAGCGTTCTATATTTCAACATGTGTCTATTCCTAGGCAGGAAAAAAATATCCCGTATGACTAGTATCCGCTGCAGTTGACTTAAATGCAGAAGTTCGGATTTTATCTTCGTCGTCATAAAATCGATTTATCACCTTCGACACAGGAGCACCTGTCGAAGTGAATTAAACATTCAAAACCATTAATGCATAAAGGTTTCCTTGGATTTTAATCCTAAGCAATCTCAGTAAGTCCTTTCATTGTGAAGATCTCGTCGTAGCCTGCGCCCTCTTTCAAGTTTCAATTAAGAGACGTTCATCCCAGATGTAAAGGCGCTGGAAATTGGTATAAATCGAGATTATTGACTCTTCGTTAGTATACCTAGTATACCTTGTCTCATTTTTTTTCTGTCCAAAATGACCGACAAAGAACAGGAAGTCCTCTTTCGCGCGCTTCAAGAACGTCCCCAAGGATTAGTGGTGATGGAAAGTGTTTTGATGGTTGTTATAAACTTCATGGCCTTCACTGGAAATCTTATGGTTTGCTGGGCCATTTATCGTAATGAGCGGCTTCGGACAATACCAAATATTTATGTGGCGACCCTGGCCATATCTGACTCGCTGATGGCAGTTCTCTGTATGCCACTATCGGTGGTTCTTCTCATAACCGGGCACTGGCCTTTCAGCCAATCTGTGTGCCATTTTCAGGGATTCTTTTGTTTTTTCTGCGCTTTGTACTCGTTGCTTCTTATGACTGCCACGGCCGTCAACCGTTATTTTCGTGTGGTGAAACCGAATGTTTATCGACGTCGCTTCAAGGTAAGGTCAACTATAATTTCAGTGCTTTTTATAGCAATGGTGGCTGGACTCGGTGCAGGGCTTTCCTCGATGACTCGATTAGCCACATTTATTGTACATTACGGAAAAGTAATCTGTTTCATGGACTTCAAAACCCCGCAGATTGACATGGGATACATGGCTTTCTTAGATGCAGTTTACATTGCCATTCCTATCGGAGTCATTGTGTTCGCATACTACAAGATTTTCAAAACCATCAAAGGACATAATCGCGATGTGATCACCACGAGGCAATCGGGGCCTTTGAGCGTAAACGTTGAAGAAATCCGAGTTACAAAAGCTCTCTTTGCAACTGTTCTGGGCTTTATTCTTTGTTGGGGGCCTATAGCAACGATTGACATGGTCAGTTCCTTCACGGAACACAAGATCGCAATACCTCGGCAAGTGTTTGCTCTGTATATATACCTGGGCTTCGGAAGTTGCTCCATTAACCCCGTTATATATGGCGTCATGAACAGAGCCTTTAGAACTGAGTTCCACCGAGTTTTAACTTTCTGGAGGAAAAAAAACTTTGTCGAGCCCAGTAACAAAACTCATTCTTTCAAAAGTACGATGAAATCGGCCCAAGATGCACCCTGATGTCTTTGATGGATCAAAGACAGCAGACCCCAACCAGCAATCAAACAGGACTTTCTCGTAATAAACATCAAGCTAAGCAAATTTTGAACGTTACAAAATTAAGAAACCATTCGTGATTTTTTTCCATTTGTGAGGAAGCAAGGTTTTGTTAACTTAATTTTTCAATTAAGAATAGAAGAGTAACCAGGTTTTGGAGACACATTCATGTAAAAAAGCGTTCTCTAGTTAAAAATTTTATTTAAAAACGTAAGCTTTCGGCTTCCAGACTAAAGCATTTAAAAACTAAGATGTAAATGCGCGAGATGGAAATATATACAAAGATAAAAGAGGAAAATGCGCTTATCTAAAGGAAAAGAGTATTGTTTTGGCAAAGGTTTGTTCCTGGAGTTACATTGGTGAGATTGGAAGGTGTTTTTCAACGAGGAAAAAAGAACACATTCGTAATGTAAAACTATGTAAAACTGGCTCTAATATTGCAGCTCACGCTTGGCGTAACAATCACTCTGTTGATTTCAGCAATGCTAGAGTAATTGACAAGGGAAACTTCCGAATCCGAAAAACCTTGGAATCTTGGCACACCGCTAACACTAATGAAGCCGACAATAACTCCAAGCCTTTGCCAAAACAATACTCTATTCTTTTAGATTAGCGCATTTTTCCCTTTTATCGTTTTCACAATTTTTTCACACTTCCATTCTGTAGATATTTCCATCTCGCGCATTTACATCTTAGTTTTTAAAGGCTTTAGTCTGGAAGCCGAAAGCTTACGTTTTTAAATAAAAATTTTAACCGGAGAACGCTTTTTTACATGAATATAAATTTTTCAAGGCGGCAAGGTGATCGCATGATAATAAGTCGCTGTGTTTTTTTATTTTTTTTTTGTTTTCAATTGAAGCCATGCAAATTTAATGTACGGAACTTGACCTGACATTTCGAAGCATTTCTTGTCGTGGTAATATCGCAAGTGGACGAAATGGACTAGAAGACAAAAGCATAATTGATATATACTCTTAAACATTAATGCCCGTGTTGTTGTTTTTTTTTTTTCTACTTTGCTGGAAGGCTATTAATCGAAGTGGATAAAACAAGATAAAGTAAAAGACAGCACGGTAGAGTGGGGTCGGAAATACTTATATTTATATGTTTTTTTTGAAATCTATTCTAGAGGAAAAGTACACAACGAAATTTAGATGCGGGCGCTTTGTCTAAATTTGCAAATCGTTTCGCGCGAAGTGTTATAAAGATGTAATAAATTAACTTATGTGAGCAATGTTTTCTTTGGTACATTTTCCATTGCAAAAAGGTTATGAAATACGCCAGTGCATGTTTCGTTTTTAATAGATGGGGGAGGAAATTAATATTGAGAACACAATGTGATAATTTAAAAAGGTTTGTTGATATTGAAATATCACGAGCCCGTAAAATAATAACTTTATTTATTCTGTGTTAATCTTGTATAATCAACAACGGGAATGTTTGGCCACATTCCCAAATATTTGCAAAGGTTTGTTTATTATTTTCTTTCAGGGCTTAAAAGATTGAATCAAAGTCTCTGTGAGACACCTCATTGATGAAATGTAGAGCGTTGGGATGTATATTCTCCTTCGACTTTTAAGACTTTAATTTTGATAACTCAATGGTAAATTCAGAACTACCCCTAAATATAATGAAATAAGAGCGAAGGGTTCATTCAAATCTGCGGCACGTGCGCTTTGCGTTTCCGTTTCGAGCACTTTCGTACATCAATTCGGCCGCCCGAGCGAAACCCGAAATTTAACAGCCGATTGATCGTGTGATCCAGTGAGCTCAATCACTATACCTCGTTGACACTTCGTCATCAATGAGGTAAAAACGTGAGATATTGTCACTGACTGTCTCAATAAAACCAACTCACCAGGCTGCAGCTTTTAATTAAACATACTTCTCTAATTTGTTTATTACTTTTTTCCCGTTTGCCGCTTAATTAAGACAAAAAGCTTTGCGAAACTAGGGACCTTAAGCAACGATGGCGAAGACAGCTTCGAGAGCGTTGTCTAAAAATATCTTATTTCCCGTTATTGTAATAATTTTGCGATTATCTAGGTCCCCTGGCATAGAAAGTGTTTATCAACGTTCCTTGAATAAAATTGGTGAGGACGCCGATGTGGATATTTGGAGAGGAAAATTGAAAATTTATCGTTGGGTGCTTACGTCCTCGGATACGCATAAGCTTAAATTTGGTCAAATCACGTCGTTGTCAGGACAAGGACGGTGATAGAATTGTACACAAATGTAATAAGACTCAGGTGCAGGGGGTATAGAACTTTTGCTCATTAGACCCATTGTTTTGTTGCGTTCTCGTAGCCGTCGCCGTCGTCGTCGTTGTCCTTGCTCGAATGCTCCAAACCCCCTCGTGTTTATTTCGGTGTCGATAAGTTTCTTTGCTTCGTATTTCGCTCGTTAAAAATAATTCATGACTGAATAGAAAAAGTCATCATAAATCGGTATTTGTTTACTTGGTACAACTTCCTCTTCATTTGCATGCTAGATTTTTTTCGTTTCATTATGGTACACTGCAAAAATAATTGAGTGGATATGTGCGCTAAATGCTGATGTTTATATAAGTAGTTTGCAACATTTGTGTTAATGTTGTACCTTTACAGGCGCACGGTTTCCCTTCGAATTTAAAAATCTAGAACAGAGACTTGGTTCTCTTCGAACGAGAATAATCTTCAATAAAGGAAATCAATGTTTAATTGAAGTGCGGGTTAAAGACGAAAGATTGAGATGATGATCGCACTTATGCATTTTTCTCATATAGACACCTGAAAAATTCAGGTGATAAATGCGAGCAATATAATAATAATAATAATAATAATAATAATAATAATAATAATAGTAATAATAATAATAATAATAATAATAATAATAATGATAATAATAATAATAATAATAATAATAATAATAATAATAATTGCTAGTGCTAATCACCCTTACTTGCAGTCGAGGACTGAATTACGAAGGGCGCAGCTCACGACATCGGGCTGAAAGCATACAAAGACGCCTCTGGCTGCCGCTATACAGTCCATGTTTGATGTCGGAGCACAGCACCATAGCTAGATGTTAATTAGCTGTGAGTCGATTGTGATGAGGGAGGAATACCGGAGAAAAACCCTCGAGTCAGGTTGAGATCGACTGAAACTCAGCCCACATGCCCCGGCTCGCAGTGGTGGGAGGCCCGATAGATAACCACTAAGCCACCCTGACCCCCTAATGATAACTTCAATCTTTCGTCTATGACCCGCGCTTCAAATAACCATTTCTTTCCTTCAATAGGTCTTTCATGGGAACACATGAGCCCAACAAATTCAATTTGCTCCCAACTGTGTGGCTTCATAGCTCAGTTAGTAGAGCATTGCACCCGGGATCGCAGAGGTCATGGGTTCCAAACCCCTTGAAGCCGCCTGAATTCTCATGTGTCTGTATGAGACAGTTATTTAAAGTGCACCTAACCCCAAAATATTTTTTTCGCTAGAATAAATATTTGCACCTGTTCGAAACGCATTGCGGCCATTTTTTCCTTTTTCTAACAAATCCTGCCATTTTATAGGCTTCGAAAGTTACGAAAATCCAAGCATCTTTTGTTCACGACCGAGTCAGAAGGGGAGTGGGTCTATTCCTGCTTTGACGTCACATACTGATTTACATTGCATTAACTCTTTGTAAAAATGCATGCAAAGTAGATTGTGACGTCAAAGCAGGAATAGACCCACTCCCCTTCTGACTCGGTCGTGAACAAAAGATGCTTGGATTTTCGCAACTTTCGAAGCCTATAAAATGGCAGGATTTGTTAGAAAAAGGAAAAAATGGCCGCAATGCGTTTCAAACAGGTGCAAAGATTTATTTTAGCGAAAAAAATATTTTGGGGTTAGGTGCACTTTAAAGTGTCCTGATAAGTGCGATCATCACTTCAGTCTTTCAAGAATGATCCCCTTTAGGATTGCACTTGATATTTTTATCTCTCTTGTTTTTTGTCAGTTTTTACTTCTGTAATAGGAGATTTCGATATATTGAAATTTAGTTCGAAACGAAAGGCATCATCTTGAGGCTCTATGGAATGAACATATCGATTTGTATGAGTTTATTCCCCAGAGGGACGAGATGATGCCTTTTGTTTCGAACTAAATTTTAATATATCGAAAGTGGGCTATTTGATGTAAACATCATTAAACTGCAAGTTTTGTCAACGTTGTCTGGTTTAAAAATTAAAAAAACGTATTAGGGTACCAATATCAATCCTTGGAAAACTCAGTAGAATGAAAAAACGTTGCTGGTATAAAATTAGTAAAACGAGGAGGTGTGGGAACGGTAAGTCAGGACGTACAACACAAATGCATAAAACAGTTAATAGAACATAGTATTGTTTTGCTATACCCCCGAGTTGTTACAGCAGTTCATTGGTTATTGTAGTGTACCTATGCTCAACCTTCTAAAGGTTTCAAACTATACGTTAAAATGCTGAATTATGCATTATCTGATCCATAATCAAGACAAATTTAAAGTCTGTGTTTATTTTCCAAAGAAATATGTTACTAGTAGGAATAGAATACTTCGACCTTTAAGTATGAAGTTCTTGTCCAGAGAAACCATCGCTTCCACAAAAATTTACGCTTTTTGCTGGAATGTTCCTAACTCTTAACCCCCCTGTTGGTTTTGCTAGTGACTTTACTTTGCTCTATGCTGGGAAACACCCACACAGGGGTCATGTCAAATTTTAAATGACAGGTACTGAGCAACCTGAAACTTTAATTGCGCGCTTGCCACACAACCAAAGAGTATTTGGCCAAAGGAATGGAAGCGCTCATTTCTCCCGCTTAAAAGCCTTCTCTCATTTCCTTGTGTTTTTCAAATTAGCTTACGGGACAAGGTATCCACCAAGGAAACAATTGTCTCTTTTATACGCATCTACTCGTAGGAGACTGTGTTATCTTTGATTCATTCAGCAGTTGGTGATGAAGGCTACTTTCTTTTCCCCTCGAACCATCGTTGGTCTTTTCCTTTTTTGTATCTCTTGTCAATGAGAATCACAGCAATGGTGGATAACATTTCTTTCAGGGGGTTAAATTCCCAGGGGATTAGTGACGTCATCTGAAAACAAAGGATTGAGCTATGTGCTTACATTCATTGCCACGCAGACATGGGATCGGGAGGGATGGGAGAGTAAATCCACTGATCTAACAAGAGAATTGGTCGAGCATTTATTGTTTGAAGTAAAGCTCAACAAAATGGTGGCGATCCTCATCTTGTTTGAGGTCACATAGAGACCTCAGCGGAAGAGTTCAAAGTGAGAAGAAAACAATGTGGCAATGTTGTAAAAACCGCTTTCAAAGATTTTCCGCAGAAAGTAATATGGAAGGAGGCTCTGCTTTTATCTTCACTGTCTATACGAACCTTTTTTGCGAAAGTGGCACCACGGGCTTCAGTTTTGGCCGCGTGAAAACAGTTGATTGCTTGGTTTAATCATTTTTCGAGATCACTAAGTGGTGTAAACCGTGGAGGTAATCCCAAAAGTTAACGCTAATCACCTTTTTTGCAGAGGAGTTTCAGCGAGCTGTGCACATATCCACGGGGCAAATGCTTCATCCTTATGTGGTATACACAGTGTTTCAGTTGTTTGACAAAGATGGTGAGTTGCTTTGAAGGTTTGTTTATAACTAACTTCTCCATGCAACTGGTCACTAAATCCTAGCAAATTCCTTCGTAGAAATAACATTGTTCTTTTAACCTTGAGTGTTTGTCGCGCCACGGTAGAGAGCTGCTTGGACGTCAACGACGGCTACGGGGTTATTGCTAATTAATTAATTAATTAATAATAATAATAATAATATAATAATAATAATTTATTTCACTTATAAAGCGCAAATATCAATTGGGTTATTTTCATTTGCGCTAACTTAAAAAAATTATAATAATTACCAATATACTAATATAAATAATTAAAACAACAGTAAATTTAAAGACTATCAATATAAAAGATAACTAAAATATAACCTTATTAACCTTAGCTATATGTTTAAAAAAGCTTCTTTGAATAAAAATGTTTTAAGTAATTTCTTAAAATTATCAATGTTTGGCGCCCTCCTAACTTCAAGAGGCAAATTATTCCATAAATTTGGAGCAGCTACCATAAAAGATCTATCTCCTAATGTCTTATGCGTTTTAAAATTAACATACTTTAGTAAGATTCCATTGGAATTGGAACGTAACTTATATCTACCCTCATTCTTAATATTAATAAGCTCTGTTATATACCCTGGAGCAAAACCCTTAATAGCCTTATATACTAAAAGTAAAATTTTAAATTCTATGCGGAATGTAACAGGCAGCCAGTGCAAATTATACAATAATGGTGTTATTCTACAGTACTTAGATTCGTTATATTAATTAACTTATTACTAATCATTTGGCGACTGCTCCAAGCCGTTCAGCATGGAACGTGTGTACCAGCATTCTAGGAATAAAACTGGTGTAAACGGTGTGGTAAGAAAATTGAAAATTCACTTTCAGGTGGATCAGGTCCGCCACATAACGTCAAATTTGTTCATTTCACATCGTTTTTAGGACGAGAACCACAAATAAATATACCAAAATGTAAAACACACGTGCGTGGAGTGGCGAACCATTGTTTTAATTCATGAAACCTATTTACTCCCAGAAGTTGTTTTTGCTTCAGCTCCTATTCTAATTTGCCGACTTGCGCCTCAGTTTATCTTCTGCTTTCAACGGACCTATTTCGTTGGTAGTATAATGAACAATTCTTAAATATAGTGTTTTTTGTCCTTTTGCCTTCCAGGTGATGGAAAATTAAGTTACAGCGAGTTTATAGATCTGATGAAGGACCGCGTCCAACGTGGATTAGGGGTAATTTCACAACTTGTAGGTTGCGTTTTAATCAGTAAATGCAAAAAAGTGCATTGTTTATGGTGAAAGTGCCTGCTAGTTAGCTGCATTGAAGTAAGATTAATCATCATTCACTGCCGTTCTCGTGAAATCGCCTATTTTGATAATTTCACGTTATTGATAATTAAAAGAAATGTACAAGAATACGGAGCTGACATGCAGGACGTGAAGTAGCAGATCACGCGGGTCAACTTACACGGTCGATTTCTCACTGGTTAATGTCAATGTCGGCAAATGAAATTGTTATACCTCCCAACTCAAATACGTTTTCCGATTGGAGGAGAACGTGTCATGGGTCAAAACCCACTAACTCCCTAGGAAAGAAATGACTTGAACTTTCGAGTCGCACGTGATCAGGGGGTGCACCTTTGAAACAGCGGCAAATTCCGTGTAAAAATCGGTGTATTGTTCTATTTTGAGTTGGCTTCGCCTCGGGGAACATTGAGGGTCTCGGGGAACAAAACTCACTGTTTCCCTTGAGGCTAGTCAATAAGTGCTTGGTGAAATTTTCCAATTATGACTTGGGGATCGTCGGAAACAAAATCCGAGTGCTCCTTTGCACAGAACACTTCAGATAGGGCAGCTGCGCAAGTCAACCTCGTCCCCAGGGTCTCTCAAGAAGAGAGACCCTGGGGACGAGGTTGCTGCGCAAGTTTGTTATTGCAAACAACAAGCAATGGATCTCACTGTGGCTAATTAAGCTAATCGCCAAGGGCTCAAGGAAAACAAAGATCAGTGGAAGATAAAGAAAAAGTATAGATCGAAAAACGCCTAGAGTGACTCAGTGTTAAATATAACTAAAGCCTTTATTGAGATGAAAAATGAGAAAAACTTTGGTGGTGCATGGTTTGTTTTCAATAGTCCTTTAGAGAGATTATTCAGCTCTCATAAAGTATTGCTCCAATAGGCAGTTTTCCAAGTCGTTGTTTTGATTACTCATCGCTTGGCGGGGTTTCAAAGTCTTTCCGGGATCTTGTCAACAGTTCGACGTACAGTTATTCATCTCTAAATGTATCTATTTTTCAGCTTAATCTGTTAATTGCTTTATCTCAACCAGAGCTTATCGGTAATAATCGATATACAGTTTATGCGATCTCCACTTGAGCCATCTGTTAGTGTGACTATTAAAACTCCGTCATTTTTTTATCCTACCGTCATTGCAAGCTGTCTCGTTAAATCGGCCAAATCTGTTATTGTATCTTTTTCCAAGCGTTAATCCGTTTTCTCAAACTTTCATCGGCTGTCACTGTATCTATTTGGCAATCTACTTTGCAACCGAGCTCTTTCGCCGTCTTTCGCGTGACATAGCTTTTGCTTCGTCAAGTACCGTGGTTAGGGTGACGTTAAAAGCATAGTCAAAACCTCCTGACAACTTTTAAGGACGAAGAACGATATCGAAAGAATTACAAATTAAGTAAGCTCGTAGTACCTAGGTACATTTATCTTGTTAAAACGTAAAGCCACTATTGCATCTTTTTGTGATTTCTTGCATTTGTAAGCGTTTGTTTGAGTTTAAAGAATGGGCGAAAATCAAAAAGAGCATGTCTGATAGGACGGTGAATGAATATACTGCGGCAAAGCCAATATTTTGAAAGGCAAAGCTTTTCTTCCATAGGGTCTTACTTCTAGTATTAGAGTACATTTTTTACTGTTTAGAAGTATAATGATTAAAGATTAAAGATTAAAGCAAAGGAAAGCAAAATTCATCTCGGGTTTTATTTTACCTTGGTGAAAAATTCTTGAAAGGTCACACTACCCTAGGCTGCTCGGTTAAAAAAAATATTCCAAATCCACCGAAGACTGAAGTGAACATTCAAATTCTAAACAAAAACGAATACTTACAATCTTGCTCTGAATTGTGCTATCGTCTTCGCGCTTTGTAGTTTAAAATAATTTAAACTGGTGGCAAAATTAAAAGGTTTACTTGATGACCTCACAGAGTGTTGTATGTCCGAATCTGTCATTAAGACATTCGCCGACGAGCTTTCATTGGTCATTTGCCTGGTTTCACCTGGGGGAATGAAATTTCCCTATCTATCGTTTTGGGGTAGCTGTCAAAGGAAACTCTATTGTTCTCGTGGCATATCCAAGTTCCAGACGATAAAATTTCCCCGGGGTAAATTACTTGGGAAAAAATCGGTCACATTGAAAATAATCAGTTTCCTGAGGTAAACTGTCAACAAGTTGAATTTACCTAGGTAAAAAGTCTGCAGTGGCTTGTAACATGATACAATACTTAAGAATAGGAATTAACTGATGCGATACAGAAATACGAACGGTAAAAACGACGGAAATGAACGGAGAATAACAGGTGGAAAGTTCCAAGTGAGATGATAAAACATCACGCTTCACAAAAACGCACCACATTCTTATTCTACGGAATGAACGAAGTTAAGCGTTCATCACTTGGGACGAACAACTTGTACCCCAACTTGAGTGATACATTTTTCAGACATAGTTATTTTTAGGTTCACGTCTACTTCATTTGTCTTTGTTTAATGTACTGGAAAGGCGGCATTCTTCGCTGATTGACCTTCAGGTACAACACTTGGCGGGAAATTAACGCTCTTCAATTTAGCTGCATCCACACGAGAAATTTTTGTGAGACAATTTTTACGCGGCAAATGATTTTTTAAAGTTCGAAGTTAATTGCGTCACAACGCAGGGGCGTAGCGTTCTTTACACGTGCGTACTTGAGAAATTGGTAAAAAAAAAATTTTAAGATTCTGTTAAAGCACTCC
>NC_090891.1:20321318-20348818 GCF_036669925.1 Montipora capricornis | reverse complement strand
CGGACTAAAATAGCGGAGGACAAAAGAACTATTGTTATTCCGATTAGGCCTTGCTAATTAGGAAATGTTATGTTCGCTTTGTTCTTTTGTTTCATGGACATTAATCATTTCGGATCCGGTATATAAAAGACCAGCAGGAAATTTGAATTGCGTACAGCATTGAGTTAGTCGCTTTGGTCTATTGTTTATTTTCCTGCAAAACTTGGTGTAAAAATAGACAATTTTTTTGACGCTGATGGGGGCAAACCTGAAAGACAATGGACTCTTTCAGTGATATTTGGCAAATTGCAAATTTAAGCCTGCCACCGTAAGCGAGAGATTTAAGCCCTGTTTACACGAGCAAGTTTTCCTTGTCAAGGAAAATAGGGTAAAGTTGACAATTTTTCCTTGACAAGGAAAGCACTGTTAGTAAAAACGGACGTCACGGAAAATGTGGCAGGGAATATTAATAACACAAGTGTTGTGGCCGGGGCACAGCCTAAACTTGTTCATCGTCTACACGAGCAATTATTCCTTTCTTAAGGAAAGCTTGTTCATCATTTACACGAGCAAGGCTAATTGTCGAGGAAACTTGTCAGGGAAAACTTGTCATAAAATCATCTTATTCTAACTTGTTTCTCTATTTTGAGAAGTTCAAGACTTGATTGCCCTTAGCTAACAGGAAAGAAATAAGCTTATATCAAACAAGATTATTCCATTTTTGGAAAAACAGAAGTTTCTGTCTGACGATTTCCATTTGGTGTAAAACGCGACACAAAGGTTGCGTTCGATTGACCGTATTCCGGAATAGAACTATTGCATCTATCAATGTTAAGCCCGGGGGGGCACATGGGGTGGGGAATTTGTCATTTTCTTAAAAAAAAAGTCAGTCAAATTCCCCACACCCGGGACAAAATAATTGGTGGTCAAATGTCCTTCGTTACAGCCCTTACGATGAAATTCCCGTGGTTAGCGTGATCCCTCCCTCCGCGTCTCGGGCTTAACATTAGGGATTTTACGATCTACGACGGCGACGTCAACGAAAACGTCACCTCAAAATATAACTTTGCACTATCGTAAGTTTCTTGCGGTTAGGCCATCTCCTTCGCGTCGTACAATGTGGGCGAAGTATCCTAAAAATAAATTGGTACGAGCGGTTTCAGAGTAAAAATAGAAAACGATAGATTCACATTTGTGCGCTCGCGTTGTCAAAAATCCTCAAATTTGGTGATTTCACGTCGTTGTTGTGCAGAGTACCGATCGAATTTGTGCTAAAACGCGTGCCGCATGTGCAGCACGATTATTTTTCCACTTTTAACCAATGATATTGTTGTTTCGTGGCGTTCTCGTTGACGACCGCGTCGTAAATCGTTAAGTCTCTATTGATAGGTGCATAAATGGAATAGAAGGTAGAAAGCCTTCGTCTTTAATGGAGGTTCACAGTAAAATTGTCAATCACCTGCTAAAATGCCATTTAAAACACATCTTTATTATCCTTGTAAGTTGCTTTGAAACCGTGCCAAATATACCGTGTTAAATCATCACTTCCTGGATTCTTATTCAATCGAACGATAAAGTGTCTTTTATCTCTCTATTTTTAAGACTGAATGTGGGAACAGTATGGTATTGAATCCACAATGTATTATTCCCGTTATGTGGTTCCAACCGATCGGCGGATCCATGGCTTAGTCAGTCTTTCTTGTATAGAAACAATTTTTAAAATGTCTTTTGCTAACATGTTCAATTTTTTCCCTTAGACGTCTTCAACAGAGAAGCAGGGGTGGCAGGGTTTCAAGAAGTGCGTCAAGAAAGAAATGTCTTTGTAGTAAGCTTTGAAAAAACATTGTATTGATTGAAATTATTATGAGGACATAAGTTCGGTGTCTGCTACACGATTGGCTGCCACATAGTCAATTAGATGTATTGTGGAGTGTCTAAATAAATGCTGTCGAGTATTAGGTGAGAATTTATGGGCGCTCCAACGTAATATCTGATGTTATTGTAACTTCATTCTTCCTCTTCAGTTGTACCGGAAGATTCATGTGATGCCCAACAGGGCGCCTCCTTAAAAAAATCTCGCAGTGTTAATAACAATATACCGAATGCTGGTTGAATGTTGTCGAATCAAACCCGAGACCAAATTATTAGACAATAATTCCGTTGGATATGTGACAAGCAATATCATTTAGGTTAATGTCAATCTGTGATATTGTTTTTCCAGCGTTCTGGGTAGTTCACGTTATCGTGGTGATCAGAGCTCTTACACTGTATACTGTTTCCGTTGATTGCGCCAATTACTGTCACGGTGCTAAATTCCAGAAGCATTTTATTAAAATTTAATACAAAGTTATTCCAGTCGCGCTTTCTGGGTATGAGATTTGTTAACTATAACCAACTCAGTACGTCGTGCCATCATGATTATTTACCATCTCATATCCAGTGAGGACTCGTGGAATAATTGTGGAATACGATGACGCATTTGTTGACCAACTGGGTCGCGCGCTTGTTTATAATTACGTTACCAATTAGGCTAAGTTATTTTTGTAATTGTCATGTTATTGTCGTTATCGTCAATACGCCTTTTCTGCATACTGCAGTCATGTATTTTGGTCATTTACGTGAAAAGCGGAAAACTTGCCTAGCGTGAACGCTTATTGTATCCAATCTGCGCATTGGAGAGTAACACACGCTTTTGAAGTGCGTAAACGATATCACAGTAGCCTCTGGAAACAGTAAAAGACTCGGGAAATTTGAAAAAAGCGATGAAATGGTCCTTATTATTAAAGATGTGTTTTCAGTTCAATACAAAATGACCCCTTAGCCTCGTTCATGTGGCAAAACCGCTGATAACTCCAATAAGGGGTATTTTGATGTATAGTCGATCAGGTGGCCTAGTTTTTTTGGACCAATCTCGATGGAAGTAAACGACTAAAAGAAGCAATCAGACGTATGGGGGTAAATGCGTGTTGCAGGCGCTTTTCGCGGGAAAACATCTTTGCAGGGATATATGATTGGTTTGACTTTGCATCTCATCGGATGAGAGCTACAGTTGCCTATCACAACGTAGCAAAGCAGCATGCAGATCATTCTTCGCGCATCTTCATCTTTTGTTGCTTTGGACAAGGATAAAAAGTTAATTTTGACTGGAAAAATTAAAGATTGGCTAACCCATTTTTTTAACTTTGAAAACTCTTGCCAAAACGGCTCTGTCGATTGTTTTAGCACCAGAAAAGCGTGTGGTTTGATCCCAGGCCAAACGACCATGAATTGAAACCTAGTCGTACTTTGAGCAGTTCTAAGTCAGTAGATTTGCATAACAAACGAATATGCTCTGGTGGTAAAGAATTTGCTCGTACTGAAGTGTATACTTAATTTATACTCCTGTCATGCCAACTATGAACAACGTTTTCAGCAATGGCGTGGCGTGGCGGGAATCGATGTATATGTAACCACAAGAAAGGCACAATGTGAGCGCGTGTAACTTAACATCACACACACGTCGTTGTTCCTTGTTGCACGTGGCAACGTGTACATTATGATCAATTTCCTGGTCACGAGAATTCGATTTATCAACGAAGGCGGGATGTTTTAGTAGTTGAAGCACCGGAAATTCGCGGTGATGCATCTCAGTTCGAAATCTCGCTTTGATCAACTCCGTGGTCTTTGATAGTTCCAAATTCATCCTTACACCGATTAGTTTAAGTTTTACTAAAGCTGCTGTGTTCGTTTGAGTTACTTCTTTCTCTTCTTAACCCCAAAGACTGCATGCTTAAAAATACTGCCTTGTATAAATATGGGTTATTTATGATACGCATTCAAGTGCTTTATTGTGCGGTTTTTGAAAAGATTCCTGAAGAACTATGTGTTGATAACTCCATTAAGTGCTCGTGCCTTTTCACTCCCAGAAATGCGCGTTCTTTAAAAAAAGCATACTCTCTCGTAAATTGAATGAAACCAAGAAACCGTGAGTGAATCGTTTAATTTGGAATGAACTAAGCCAAAAAACAAGAGGTGAAAACTATTTGTCGAATTTTTCCTCTGAGGTGCCATTTCTTATGCCCCGTTGCCCTTGGAAAACTCCAGCTAAGGGCATTGCTAAATTTATTATGGATTAATTCATAATTGGGATTTAAGTTGCAAGCACGGGTCTTTATATTTTTAAGTTTGTTTTGCTCCTGTTTGATTCTTGTTCAACGTTAACGATAAGATTAGAATTTCGCGGCTTTTGTTTCTTCTTGGCAATTTGTTACTTTCGCCATAATCTTGACAAAATGGATGGGAGGCCGTTTGACAACAATTCAGTTTTCTTGAGTAAGGAAATCAAGTAACGGAAGCGAAAAAACTTTGGGTGATCTAAAGATAACTCGCCATTGGTTTGCAACCCTGACCCCAAACAATTGCTAAAACAATAGAAAGAATGACGACGTATCATTGTTTCCTTCAAGGGTTTAAAACTTTGTGAGGAAAGGTATATGATTTTCAAAGCGACCAGCCGGCTTCGGTTGTTTAACAATTATTCTACGAGGGCGCGCTGGGCGACTAGTTAGTTATAATCATTTTATATCCAAGAAACCCGAGTAGAATAATTGTTTTATTAAAAACTCCAGGATCAACAACTCTTCCACTAAAGCATCGATTTCTGCCTCGGTCAATGCCTGTCCAAAACGGCTTTTGTCGGCCAGAGATGCAAAGATGTTTTCAGCTCGCTTTATTTTGGACGCGTTCCTTGACCATATTAGGTACAGCAGGTATATTAAGTGATAGCCTGTGTCCAGCGAGCCAATGAAAATGCTGGAAATCTGATATCCGTAGTTCAGATTATAATAAATGTTGTTAGTCAGTCAGGAGCGGTGTTGATAAGAAGGCGATGACGTACCTCCCGCAACGAAACTAGCGGATAAAGTAATCGCTGATGACACTTTTTTTCGTGAATCGACTGAGTGAAGAAAGAGCTGTCGTGACAAAATCCCTCCACACCGGAAAATGTCTATTAAAGAGCGATTAACGACTGTAGCAATGTGCTAATTTGAAGCGCATTCAACGTTTGCTTACGGAAAATAAAAAAAAAGCAAACTGCTTCAGGAAAAATACTGAAGCGCAACACGATATTCTGAAGTTTAGCGGCCAAGGAAGTTAATTCGAAAGCTCGGGTTGTGCAATCGCGTGCAACATTAGTTTCGCCTGTGGTCGACCACACGAAGGACTATTTAAAAGGGGCGTTTTTCTTGCAGGAGGATAAAGAACAACGCGGCTGTCGAAAAACAGGGCTTTTGACAGCTGGTCTCAGTCCGTTTATCTTTCTCCTCAGCAGGTGACGTCATCGGTTTAAGTGGCAAAATACAGAACTTTGAAACGGCTCCGCTGACGAACGAGCCTTTGCACTTCACGTCACTTCTCAGTTGAAAAAGACGCCATT
Organism: Montipora capricornis; assembly: GCF_036669925.1. NCBI lineage: Eukaryota > Metazoa > Cnidaria > Anthozoa > Scleractinia > Acroporidae > Montipora > Montipora capricornis. Next base: position 20,343,423 of record NC_090891.1, on the reverse strand, counting down.
AAGAATTTGGTTTTAAAAAGGGAAGGAGAAAATCTTGTCAAAAGTGCGCGAGACATTGCGTGTTAATGGCTGCAGCTTGCAAGGTCAACGGTAGTTCATGCATAATCGTAAACAAGACTTGTCTAAGCCAGCACATCTTAAAGCTGCTCAGAAGTTTTAATCGGTCAAATCAGTGTCTCAGGGCTTCAAAATGACATTCTTAGGTGTTTCATCGGAACTGAAATTGTGTCATCCTCTAAAAGCAAAGCCAAGATTACCTTGTGCCGGGGTCTCGTGTTAAAATGATTGAGTCCTAAATGACCCGCCTACCTCTTTAACTGGTGCGCAAATTTCTTCGTTACCCCAAAACATCACGCAAAAGTTCATAAGGTCGAAGCATCATTTTATTGAATCAAATTTCTTGCTAGTCAATGATCCCCGCGCATGCTTTCGTCCGTGAGTTTGTTCCAGTTACAACTGACTGGCAGTTTCAACGTGTAAGGAACTGAATCGGCTACACAAGAAAATTGCAGCTGAAGGAATCGACTCCCTGATGCCGTCGATGTCGGTCGCTGTTCCCTTCTACACGGCATCGATAGCCCTTTTGTTAGCGTTCGCTATCCTTCGGTTTCTGTTTTGCACGCTGCTATTTCGAAAGCTGGTCGTCCGTTTGTTCATCAAGTTTGCGGGAGCTGAAATGAGCCAAGACGTCTACGGTGAGAGTTTATTCGGATGGCAGATGTACAAAGCTGTAACTTCAACGTTAATGATAGATCTGCAGAAGAAGGCTAAGCGGGGTATAGAAGCTCCAAATCCGTCTCTCTTCTCTACGGATGGACAATCACGAACTCACCTCTTGGACTTTGCAAGAGAGCGTCGTCCGCTCGTTGTAAATTTTGGAAGTTGCACGTGTCCTGTTTTTATGGAGAGATTGCGCGAATTCAATAGCATCATGGCAGAATTCAGTGACATCGCGGATTTTTTGGTCATTTATATATCAGAGGCGCACCCGACGGATGGATGGGCATTCAAGGTAATGATCTCGACAATATGTCGAGAATTTGAGTGTTGTCTCAGTTAAGTCTAATTTTCGATTAATCCAAGCACATTGCCACTTTAGTCATTGCGTAATATAGTGGACCGTTCATGAGGGAACTGCATAGGTTTTTCTTGTTTTGCTGTTAACGCGAATTTCTGTATGCCAGTGAATGGCGTGAAATTGCAGTGCATGCCTTACGCCAGAAATGCGACGTGTTCATAGAAGAAATGATTAGGCAATGCAAGTCAGCTCAACTGACGCGTGGATCGTTTTGTTTGTTTGCATAATTCAGACAGATTTTGCCGTCAAGCAGCATCGAACTATCGAAGAAAGGATCAAAGCTGCACAGCTGATGTTACATGCATCCAAAGTGCAGGCCCCAGTTTTGGTGGATTCTGCGGAGAACGAGGCAAATTTAGCTTATGGCGCTCTTCCAATTCGTCTATGCATCATTTTGAATGGCATAGTGGTATTTACTGGCGGTATGGGACCTACGTTTTACAAAACTGGAGAAGTCAGAAAATGGCTTGAGAGATGGAAAGAGAGTGAAATTAACGTGTAACCATCAGCTCAATATCAGTGGTATGAATGACTGACAACAAACAAGGAAAGTGACTCTGTTGAGTAACAGGGAACTTTATATCGGTACGTGGCAGTCACTATGCAGTTGAAATACGGAAAATCGTGGACTCGTGGTGGTTTTCCTCTCCATGTGACTATCAAACGCCAAGATGAAGCCTTTACGCTCGTGGAAGCGTGAAGAAAAAGTGGTCATACCTGATCGCATACGTTGCGATATGAGCTCCGGCGAAATGACGCGAAAAATCTTTCGTGAGCCCTTGGCAATACCGAACGAAACCTGTTTGGTTTATACGTTGTAACTCATGCTTTCAAAGGTTTACACATTAGGGAAATGTACTTCAACATCACATGCTCTCAAACTCTAAGAGACCGGCACAATTTAGCCATAGTGAAGAACTAAAGAACCTCAGATACGATCAATTTACACCCGCATAAAACCACATTGCGTGGACTTTGCCTACAAGTGGCGAATCGAAGTCATCAAGCTAGACATAGAAGAATTAGTTATAAACGAGAAAGTTCAGTTGAGTTATTAATCACATAAAGGATAAAACCGCAGAAAAAAATTAAAAACATCAAAGATTTTATCAATGCACTGGTTTTCTTTGTTTTTTTTTTATGCATCAAACCATTGCTTTTGCCTTTTTTCTTTATCTTAGAATAAACATGAAATCTGATTACTATTTTGTTTTGAAGTTATGAAAAGAGAGGAATTGGGATATGTCACGAGATCAACTTGACTGTCTTCCCTTCACCGGAAAAGGGTACAAGTTTCTCTAGTGTTTCAAGATCTCTAGAATGTAGTCGCGCTTAAGAGATCAGACTTGTAAAAGAAAACATTGGACTCATCGCTAAGGAAATTCCAATCTGCGTAATGCCATAAAGTGGTTCAAACAAAGCGTATTGTCCAATTACGACTTGTTTTCTCGTTAAATGACCCCAAAGGGCCTGCAAATAACAAAGGTTTTGAAACTAGGTTCATCACGCGATGGATATTTCGTTTAAGGCGCCTTCCCCCTGCAACAATTCTGCTCGTTTGCTGTTGCCCAGCAAAGCCCGTATGGTACCGATGTTAATCTGTCCCCGCATAAGCCTGGTTTGTTGTCAAACAAAGGTTATATATCGCGTGACATTTCATCTCCGTCGTAAACGACTCATACGCCAGCGCGTGTGTACTCTATGATCAAGGAAGTTAACCTTGATTTACGACCAAAAAATCACTGACACGTTCCACTCGACCAAACGGTCCCTCGTTGGAATGTAATTTGCGTAAAGATACCATACGACATGGGTTTTGTTGTTAAAGGAGCCATAAGCACGCCGTTAGGCTTCAATTACTGTCCATTTTAACAGGTTGTATTCTCAATCTTTGATGGCGGTACCACGGTTGCAAAAAAAGTTTAGATGTCGGATATTGTTTGTAAACCTTACTTTTAATTGCCTACGTGTAGATCATTTCATCACCTTCCTTGTTAATTAAAGGCCATGCAGAATCTATTGGAATTGACAAGTTCCGGTGTGGTCATGTCAGAGACGAAAATTCGAAAAACAAACTGAAAATTGTCTTAGTCGCGTCTAAAAAAAGATTATGACTCGTGATACTTGCTTGGGGTATCGGAATCTCGCGTAGGTAAACCCCAATTTAATGTTCTTTCAAAATCTCGCGTGTTCGATCCATTTTCGCGTGACGTTTCTGTCATCGCGTGACAACAATCCAACAAATCCCCACATGATCACAAAACCACGATACGTTTCTTGCACATGCAATGCCATGAGTTTCTTTTTGGTTGGCAGTCGGCTGGCAATGTTTTCGGTCCAAAGTATAGGGCATTAAATGCGATTTTTTTTCTCTTATTTGTTTTTACTCGTCATTTTCCTTAGCGAAGGGATGGCGGATGGGAAGTTAAACTTCAAGATTTGACATGGAACTGACTGCTAGACATCTTAACTTCAGTGTGCGTCAGTCTCTTCTTTCCCATTTTTTCTACAACGAGTTCACTTTGATTATCTAACGCCGTACTGCATCAATCTAACGTAAGATCAAAAATTGAGTAATTTTTTTGTAAAAAAGTACTTCTGAGCGGCAATATCTTTTTCAAGAGGACTTAATAGATTTGAGTTTTTTAAATCTAATTTGATAAGAATAATAGGTATTACATCAATTTACGTCATTGGGAGCTAAAGCACTCTGTGCAGTCCCGTGAGTTCTAAATGGAAATCCGTTTTCAACGTTAAATAGTCCAGGGCTTATCTCGAAACTTCGAATCAGTCAAACCTCCCGCGATGGAAAAATCAATAGCACACTTCAAAGTCCTAAACTCTTAAATTTCCTCTATTGAGATTACAAAAGATCATCAAAGATAACTACTTTCAAATTCCATTTTGCAAAATAATATAGGGCTGCAAATTGCAAAAGACGACTTCGTCACTGTCGGTTCAGGTTCAGTTTTTGTAACATAGCCACGTACCCAAACCTTTCGCGATTTGAAAATACAGATCTGTGCTCCTTTGTTTTAAATCATAACCTGAAGCGATTTTGAAAAAATCCCACGGCTTATTGATAAAGGCAACAGTGAAGATTTATTTTTAAAGCGTATGATACGGATGAATTGTTGTATTACGGGAAAAAGACACTGATGTTTCCTCAGAGTGATCATTTTTGAACAGAAAATCTTGTTTTCGGTTGAATTGCGCTGACCTTACCCGTTTAAGTAAAACACGTATCTTTTGAAATAGTCAAATCGATGAGGTAATATTTGCAAACAGACATGGAAGCTGTTTGCATTACAAACACTGGGACAAGAAAAACATCTGATCGAATTTCTGGTGTTTTTATTTTCAAACCCCAGATGTTTCAACACGGCATGTGCGTGATCCTTTCTCGTTGTTCCTCTGCAACCTCGTTTATGGCAGATGTGGTTTATTTTCGACAAAGGTCTATTTTTAACCTGTTGAAAGTTTAGTTGTTTGACCTTAAAATGCTGAAACTTTGGAATGGGTGAACGTCAGCGGGACGCCTGTTTGCAGATTTTATTTTTTGGTTGCTATCTATTTTAACTGAATTCCATCACGAAAAGTGAAATCCATCACGATTTCAAAGAGGTGCTAAGAATACTCACCTCAACTTAGAAGCTACATTAATAAAAAAAAGATAACAAAAAATGTTTCAAACTTTTGAAATTGCTCATGTAGTTTGATTGATAATGTGTCGAAAGCTAATTTAGGAAAATAAAAGGAAAGACAATTTTATCAATCTCTTTGTTCTGCATAGAATCCAAAACAAACGTGTGCTCTCTTTTTGCATCACACTAAGTTTTGAAGATGTAAACAAACCAAATTTTCAAATGATAGTGCGTTGTTGACGCTCGAATAACAAGTCTTAAATTTCGTCAGTGTTTCTTTCACAAAAAGCACATTATAGAAAAAAAAAGCGTGAAATTAAGAAAGTTTAAACTGTTATTGATATCTCTCTTGGGCTTATTGTGTTTCCTTATTCAAAATATTTTCATTTCAATCCAGCTGACTGTTGTCAAAGGTGAACGCCCGCGGAGATGACTTTTCGGACTGTCTTGTCCTCCTGGGAATGAATGCACCGTATAGTTCCTATCGTAGCCTAGGCATCCCTTATGAGGTGCCGCTGTGGGGCCACAAGCTAATTCATTTACTAACGTTGCTCTTAAAATACAAGCGGCAAGTCTAAATATCATTGTGACAATTTAATTCGTGTGAAAAATTAGCCATCTTTTGGTGGGACTGTATTTTAAAAAAACACGTTAAAGAGGTACAGATCTCTTTCTGACTTGTATGGACGATTTGCAGTCATCGGAGAGCATATTCCCTGAACAAGCGAGAAAAAATTTTCTTTATCGTGCGTAGACGAACAGAACCGAACCTTCATCGGTGGTTTCAGTGGTTTAAGGCATCCTCTCGTCAACAAGGGGAACGCAGTTTGTTTCCTGGCTGAACCGTATTTTTAGTTGTCTTCTCAGTTAGCTGTGTTCATTTCTGTTCTCAACGTAACAATTTATGAGTTAACGATTAAATGATAGATATGAAATGAATCATATATTGAACTGCGGATATTAAATCAAGTGAAGCTATGATCCTCGCAGTTGCGTAGAGAAGCCTGGAAATTTCAGGACTGAATTTTTCAGGCTTCTCCACGCAATTGCTGAAATTGCATTGATAACTGCGAGGATCATAGCTTCACTTGATTTACGAGTTATTCTGCCAGAAATCCCTTTAAATTGCCCTCAAAGCGGAATATATTGGCGGTCCAAAGTAAATAAAGGAACCAGTCATTGTCAACCCTGATGTACTTGATACATGTTTCCAAGGGCCCGTTTCTCCAAAGTCCCGAAAAGCCATTTGTGAACTTGCCAAGCACTTGTACAGGAAAGCCGATTTTTTAACATGTTTTCACGGTAACAAAAAGCAAACTGACTATGAAGTTTGATGACTGAAATCCTCTCCGTTCTTGAGATGCAGAGGGAATTGTGACACCCGAAAATGGCCCATTAAGTTTCGGGACTTTCGAGAAACTGGCCCCAGGGCCGGGTTTGGGGCGTGCATTACCCATCGACTTGGGAGTGGTGTCCTTGAATGGTCTTTATAGATCAGTCCGAGCGACGATTTTAATATGCATCTAACCGTTAATCTGGAGATCCAACTTCAATCTCTAGTTGAACCACATTTCACTTGTATACTTAGATGTGTTGATTTCTGCTCACAATTTAACTTTGTTATACATTTTCTATTTGAGAAATAGATCATCTTTGTATTTGTCAAAAGCGGAAAGCAATTTCCTTTGCAGAAGGGTTTCTATTGATAGGAGTCATTAAGATTTTCCAACCTTAACTCCAATCCAGTAATAAGACGATTGCGAATACGTAAATACAAAACATTTATGCTTCAAATCCAATAGACCTCAATGAGGAACGCAAGTGCCTCAAATGGACTATCTAACAAAGTAAAGATGTTATTAAAATTGACCATAGCATTGTCGCTTAATTCTGGCCTGACAAATAGGTTATTAAATTACACAACAATAACTGGGTTGTCATGTTGTATATTTATATACACCAAATTTGAAACGCTGAAATGCCATCAGCCCTATTATTTCTTTACACATTAGTTTCTACTCTGTCCGCCCCCGCTCACGGCATAGACCATTATTCTTATTTCACGTCTGTATGAGGCTGAAGAAATTTCCTTCAAAATGTGATTAAACTCTGATCCGCATTATTTGTCTAGAAATTTCAGTTGACTTTGTTGTCTGGCTAAGTTTGAACATCGAACTATACCATTAGAAAGTTATTCTCTTATGGTTCCCTTCTCTTTCTATTTTTCGGCAGAGGAATTTGAGGAAAAAAATTAAAATTGCATTGGCAGATTCGATACGCGTGACTGTCATGTTTATGCTCTGTATACATAGGTGGTCCAACTAAGTAAATCACACGAAATGTCTTTCAAATAATATTCCCCACTGTGAAGAAATGGAGAAAGGAAATTAACGTTAATTGGAACGTATCTGCCTCGAGAAGCTTGTAATGAGCTCCTATTCTCTCAGTTGACCCTCGGAAATTAAACTGAGGCCCATTCAGTGCGAATTCGCACGTTCAGATAATCTTAAGGGTTTACACAAATATTGACAGACATTTGTTTATGCGGAGATGAAAAGAACTGGACTCACAGGCACCGTTTTACTAACAATGCCGCCTTAACCAACACACTTACGATGGACAAGTTTGACAGGGCATCACCGATACCAACGTCGATACGGTCTCCTTTTGTTTGCTAAAATCGCCCCCTAATTGATTGTCCTTTGACCACTTGAACTTGTTTTGTTTTGAGCCTCTCTCCGTCATCGTTTCATTGTTTCATCACTCATTTTCAATGATTATTAACACCTAATTTGTGTCAAAGGAATATGCACTTCGCCAGCTTAGCACAAGTCACGATATAATTTTTTCGTTTGCATGAGCGACCATGTCTCTTTTTCAAAATCAGCGCAGTGTCTTTGGGCCCAACACTTTTTGGTGAGCGGTAAACCCGACTCAAGTTGATACTTGGCAGTTGTTGTTTGCGAAAACCTTTTGACCAAACAATTTTACAGGTTGAGAGCAAAACCAATTCTCTCTAAAACGATGATCGAACCAGCAGTCACAGTGAACAACAGCTAAACTTTAATTTCTCGTGCTCAACAGAACTTTTTTTCACGAGACAGTAAAATGATTTGAATGTTTGATACAGAAAGCCTCAACAAAGGAATTGTAAACATGTAAACAGTTACGAATGCCTTCCGGCCTTTGGTTTGGAACACAATAATGTTAATTAAGTGCGTTGTACAGCGCCGATTTCTTGCAGTGGGTCGCGTGACTTGCTCGTCTGGTTCAAATTTAGTTCAAGGAAAGAGCCTACCAATTCTTGAACTTTGACGGATTGTGTGGATGCGTTGTCCAAACTCGGGGATTTAATAAGCGGTGAAATACGTCAATGAGCTTTGCGACATTTAGAGCGACTGCCCGTTGACTTAACCCTATTGGGGGCAGGCAAAATCAACACGAACCTTCTTTTCAATCGCACGCAATCTGTGCTAATCAACTGGAACTGACGTTTACCTCAATGGTGATTTAACCTTTCCACAAAAATCCTTTTTAAAAACTTTCCAAGTTCACGCTTTAGGAACAATTACTCGATCCTAATAATACGTACAATATAAGCGTACAATACCTCAGTTTGAACAACGCTATACGATCAAACGCGGAAAATAAAGGTCTATATGCAGGACATACAAGAAATTGTTCGCTAGGATAAATTTTACTTTATTTACAATGGGATAGCACTTTCTAGATAATAGACAAAGCGCCTTTTTTACATCGTATATAATAAAATAACTTACAAAGGCCGACTTTTTTCTTTTATCAACAATCGTTTATAACACTGAACTTGAAATTACAACCGGCGCGACTCTCTAAGAAGTTATTTCTAGAGATTCATGACCACACTGCGAACGCCTTCCCTTCTTATCTGTTAAGCAAACAAATAGGGACTTAATCAAAGGCCAACCTGAACAAAACCTACAAATAATCGCTTTGTTTGAGATACACCGAAATGTAGCCAGAAACTAAAAATATTCTTATCCGCCTTGAAGCGTTCTTAAGAATTCCTTCTTGAAATCTTGAGGCCTTATAATAACAAGTCAGCCCCTCTGTAAACTTGCCACGTTATTGGTTTTTGTAAAACCTTCCGGATTTGGAAGCCTGACACTAGCTGAATTTGCCTGATGATCGTTTCTGGGGACCTGAAATAGTCAGAGGGAATGTGCAGGCTTCGATTCGCGATCCTTGTGTTGCTGTTGCTCCATCGAAGCTGTTGAGCCAATCCGTGTGCTTACGGGAAGTTCGCCTGCCAAAGCAACTTTTCCCCTCCCCTTGCCTTCTAGTTGCCTCATCACGCCCTTTGGCGCTCTGATTTAGAAGATTCGGCCTTGTGCTTTTTAAGCCACTGTTTCACCTCCTTTGGCGCGTAAAAAGTAGGTCCTATTGCACCGGCGTATTCGACTTTATTGTTCTTTAATATGTAGAGTCTTATAGGGAATCCGCCGTACGCTTTGCTTGCTTCATCGTCCATCGTATCGACTACAACGGGGCAGTCAAACTTGAATGAACTCAACATAAGTCGCGCAGCCTGGCATCTTTGCTCCAAGGTTTCGTGCTTTGGTATATTGACGTTATTCTGGAAGGCAACACAAACTGACTCAATTTCTTAAAATAGTGAAAGTGGTTGCAAAGGCTGGTCTTTGCCAGACCATTTATGAAATGCGCACCCCTCAGTGACGGCTGCGACATTTTAACAGTAAATGAGAGTTTTAATTTCGATAGATTATTAAGGGAGAAATTAAATTAATAAATGTTGTGTTTTACGGCAATTCAGGAAGTATCTCACGCAAATGCGAATAGATTCCCATGGCAAAATACCAGGGTTGCGTGCCCCATGGATATATTTTGTGACGTTCTCTGCATCTGCTTTACCCGACCGGTTGGCACCGTATCGGACAGCCGCACGGGGGGTTGTGGGTTCAAAACTCGGCCTAAGAAACTCTCGGGGTCTTTAAATAGATCAGGGGAAACTTCTGTTCGTAACGTTAAATTTGCTACTGAGTGGTTAGACCGGAAAGGAGCAGGGATACTTTCAATTACCGTTTAACTTACTGGGACTTTCGCAAGGAGCTGGGAGCGCAGGGCGTTTTAGTCTGTGGCGTAAAAAATGCGTCATTTGCAGTTGTCATTAACTTAAAACTCGGATCGATAACACCAAATCCATGTTGGTCTTTAGATCTCTGTGTGCGCCTTGTTTTTTTCTTCATACAAAGATATGTCCCTTTTTCAAATTTCGGACCATAAATCTTAATTTTAAGATTTCGAAGAACGCGCATGCTTGTCTGGCGCCTATTTTAAATAGCTTATTACTAAAAATACAGATCTTGAAAAGTTTTCTGAAAAGGATCTCCTTGAGAGTCAACATCGATACTATGAATGGAGCTACACCCAGCCAGCAGAACTGATCGCTTAAATTCGAATAGTCACACTTAAGTGTTTGACTTGACAGAAACTTGAAAGACATTATGTTAAGCGTCACATGTCCAAAAAGTGATTTTAATTTAGTGAAAAGAAACGGTTTAAGGCTTAATAGGGATTGCTCTTACCTCGAACGCCCAGCCATTTGAAGGATGTGCTTCTTCGATGTAGACGGTAAGGAAGTCGGCCACGTCATGAAACTGATGCGCAATCTCTAAAAACTCTTTAGTTCTTGCTCTGAACACGGGGCAAGACCAACTGCCAAAGTTTAGCACAAGAGGACGGTTTCCCCGGCAAAAGTTCAATAAATGAGGATGCGAAACACCATCCAACGTTACAACCGAGGGATTTGGCGCTCGTTGTCCAAAACGCGCTGATTTTTGAAGGTCACCCAGAATTGTAGAACGCACCGATTGGAACATGTTCCACGAAAAGAGCGAACCCCAATAGTCGTCGATGGGCAGATCCAATGTCGTGACCGTCTTTCCCAGCTTGGCTACGATCCGTTTGCTGAAGGGAACGATGCGGAGAATCCGAAGACACAAAAACGCACAAAAGAGTAGAACAGTTCCCGCGCAATTACGAAACACGGTTGACATTTTACGCAGCATCATGGTGCGAATGCTGATTTGTCTTTCTTTTTTCAACTATCCAAAGCGCTCTCTTACCGGTCGATCGTAGAGTTTAATCTTCGAAGACGACTGTGTCAATTTATATATAACCACTGAGCACCGAAGGAATGTCAAAAATTTTGCTTTCTGGGAATTAAAAACACTTGTGAGAGATCTGACCTTTCACATGGTCCTTTCGTGAGGTGGAGATGACAAGCTTGTTTCTTGAATACGAGTGCTGCGCAAACATACCGGAATTAGCACACGGACTCACGCACGGATGCCTTTTTCCTCGCTCCAGCGTTGTGTGGTATTATTCCCACGCGCCTATAGTCACAGCAAACGTTTTTGAGGCCTTGGGGAACCGTCAATGCAGGCGTGTATGAAGCGGTATATTTCCATGCTGGCCTAGGCCAGCTTTCCTGTGCACTTCTAGTTTTCCGAAGTGACCCCTATTTGCTCTAGAAATTGGGCTCATCACGAAAAGGTCGTCTCATATCTTAAGCCTCTTAACGTGAAGAACTGATATCTCATTTAGACATCGCTGCCGGCCTATCCATTGGAGCTTGTGTTGTCGTGTTTAACAACTTAATCCTATGTTCAAAATAATTTATTTGGCAATTACTTCGGCGATTTCCCCTACGAACATTGATTTTTTTTTCAATTACACAATAGTGCAACTGGTTGCATTTTGACTGTGGAAGTGTAAATATTATTCAAACAGATTTCCAGGATTAGTTATAGTTTTAGACTTAAACTTTGAAATTCCATGTTTTGCGGTAATCTAGGTAACCTTTTAGTTTGTTAATTTTGCACTTTCTCACCACAGTATGTGGCCGTTAGTAAAGAACTCTTGACTCTTGTAAACATTGCGGTGATGTACTTGTAAGACACGAAAACCACTTTTCGCGTTCTCACAAGGATTTTTACAGCTATAAAATGACTTCTTAATTTACAATAATAGTTTGTAAAAACATGAATGAGCAAACGCAATGCCAAAAAAAAAAACTTAGTTTGTCTTATTAACAAAAATATAAATCTTCTACATACAACTTTTCTCGTATTTGCATCATTGGTTGAAATCATGGGCACTTTCCAAATACACGCTATTGAATTAAAAAAGACAATTCGTTTCTACGGATTCTCATGTTTATATTTCGAACTAATCAAGAGTAAAAACCTTGGAATTTAGTTTAAATTAAAAGACAAGACAGACGAGATCTTTAACGAACTCTTTAAATCCACGGAACAACTGAAGCAATAACAGGAAGTTTTAGCTTAGTTTAAAGTGTAATGTTTTTTAAAATAAACGCCAGTGAACGCTGTTGTATTATAGCGATCGCGAACCAAATACAGGCATTTTTAAGAAAGTGGTATCGTCCATCGGCATCTAAAAATAATAGAACAATTTCTTTTCCGTGTTTAAAAAAGTTGAAAAAACCTGAAGATTGCATGTGCGATTAAAGTTAAGTACATTGTGCGAGTCTAAGTAATTGTAAGCCGTAAGGTTTTGCGGTGCGCGTGCGTTAATCAAACGCCGAGACGTGAAAACATCCATGTGGTGTCATTTCGGTATCGTGTTTATCCTTTTTACGTTAAGCATTTCAGTGCCAACATCGCAGAGTTAGATGTGATGTTTCATCCTGAATTTATGCTTTAAAAGACTCTTAAAGAGTGGGTTCCGGAGTATCGATTTTGAAGGATCTATTGTCAACTTTAAGATTGGTTTGGCTTCACTCGAGTCATTTCAGGTTTTGGAAGCCGCAATAACTCTTCCTTTAATGACGTATTTTCTGGTACGAATGCGTAGAATATCTATTTGATATTAAAACTGTTGCATACCTTTCATTTCAATGGCTTGTGCTAAATTGTTGGAACATGACAGTCACTGTAACTCTTCCTCTTATATCATGTTCTTCGCTTCTGGAAAAAGAGGAAAATACGTTAAGCACATAGTCAATTACATTAAGATGAAAGGGTCGCCAGCCGAGCGCATGATTTCAGAAAAAAATAGGTTAATACTAAGTCAATGTTTCAAATTAACCAAAAATTTGCCTGAGGAGTTTTGGTCGAACTTTGCGTGACATTATCTGCGTGTTTTCGGCTGTTTATCACTACTGCAAACAGAAGCCAAGCACGCGATCACAATGACACAGCAAATAAACCTTAAAAAGCGAACTATCTGTTGCGAATTCACGACTTATGAACAAATTTACAGTTGTTTCGTTCGCGACAAATTAAACAGATTTGTTTCAACACTTAGGAATCGTTTTATTGATGCAGACAGAAAAGTTATCAATGGGTCGTAATCCCTTCAAGCAGGCAAGGACGATGCCAAAGTATAAGGTTGATTTTTTTTTTCAAGAGATCGAAGTGTGACAAACCAAATGCGAAAAAAGCGATAGTTTTTTAAGGTTAGGCCTATAGAAACTTTTGTAAACATTTGTCATGACGTCTTTGCCGGTAGAACACATCAAACTGCAAACGCGTCAAAGCTTTTGCGTCCATCCGCTTTCAGCAAGAATTTGTTAAAGGCACTCCACATTTTCTTTTTTGTTCTTTCTTTATGGGAAACGTCAAAAAGTTACACGTTCGCTGTACTTGGTGAGTTCAGTTGCGACCTCGAGAGCTCTTTCCACGGGAATTTCTTCCCTTTCTTACGGGAAATGTCAACGGAGTTTACACGCAAGTTCTAAATGATAAGGTTCTGTCCGGCCTCGAGAGCACATTCTCAACGAAAACAGTTTTTCTCAATCTTATTGCCCCTTCAGATATAAGGGGAGATTTATTTTTCATGTTTGACTTATTAAGTGTCTTGTTTTTTTCAGCTAGACATTTGGCATACAAATTAACTCTTTTCTTTTGGATGATTCGTTGATTCTCTCTTAATTGTACTTAAACCTATATTGCCTCATTGAGACAAAATAGAAGTTGATTTTCGTCTTCGTCTTGCAGCTCAACGCCTTTGAACTGTACACAATCTCGGAAAAATAACTTAGTTTCCTGTCGGCCCACCTTGTTTTTCATTCAAAACTTCTAGATTTGTTCACTATTGTGTAATGCGACGCAAAATTCGAATTTACGTCATCAAATGTTTTCGTAATTCTTAACTGTTCACTTGAAATAAAGTAGCTATCTTCGAGATTCTAATATCGAGGACCCGCCCAATATAGGGGCTGTAAGTGGTTGCGAAATGTAGCGAAACGTGAAAAGTTATGACCCTTCTTGTGCAAGACCAATACATGCTTAGCGGCGTCAATTTGTTTCCAAGGTGTTTTGGGGCCTTAATTGAAAACGATCGTTTTTCCGACGAACTCGAAACGACTTCGCCAGTCTGGGTTCTTTGATGTTAAAGTACTGGCTTGGAGATCACCAAACAGTATCAAAAGAAACTACTTCCTCTTTTGCCAAAAGGAGCAAGTTCGAATTTCTTGCCTCAAGAAGAAATCACGAGGAGTCACTGGCAAGTAAAACGGCTCTGATACAAAGTACGAGCACACATGTTCACGATTATTATTGTTTCATTTTATTTGTCCCTTGTTTGCAAGAAATTAAAGAATGCCCTAAAGGCCTTGAACGTGAGGCACTTGGATCATTAATGACTTTTCGGTAAAAGCAACCGCGTATTTTGCATGATGGTTGCCTAAAATTTTAGCCACGGATGAAATGATCGGTGTTATGACTACAATTCATTGGTTCAGTATATACTCAGTCTTAAATGTTTGTATATAAATCGATATATTACCAAAGGATGTTAATCTGCGGTATGTCAGTATGCATTGTGCTTTCAGACACCCGGCTTGGCTAGCCATTTCTATATCATTTTGTCTTTTGCGAATGACAACTATATTGCTACTTTACATCAGCACGTGCGGGGCGGCCCGTCGAAAGTTGACGGTCCACTGAGCGCGCGTGTCCCTTTTGCTCTCACCGCCAAAGGCTTTTGATCGATTCCTTTACCATTCCCTTTTTTTAAAGTCAAACTGTGGAAAAAATTTCAATTTTGCCTTAAAACTGTTTTGAATTACTTCGACGAACTGTTATATGTAACGAGAAGGGACAACGATGGTACAAAATTATAAGTTCATATATCACTCGAGAGTATTCGTGTATATACTGCAGTGTCCACTAAAGGGTACTTCGGAATCAGTGGAGTATAAGTTCAGTTAATTAGTCTCATTTTAAGATTTCATCCACAAACTCGTACGTTGGAGTTGTCTTTTGCAACCCACTGAATCACACTACGGAAAGCGCTCGTTGTCTCCGACTGAAAGTTCTCTTTGAGTCGAGGTGTTATATGGAAATACATCCTTTACCGAGTCTCTTGTTCCTAAGCTCTGTGTCTCATATTCTTATGCAACGTTTGGGTGTAAGATTGAAGCCATTCCTTGACTTCGTTTAGATTGTAAAAGGTAGGACCAATGCCGCCCGCGTATTCCACATTTCGCCCTCGTAGGATGTATAGTCTAATTGGCATTCCCGCATAAGCTTTATTTGTTGTTCCGTCCATGTTGTCCACAACGACCGGGCAGTCGAACGCCACGGTGTCTAGCATCACTTGCGCTGCGCCGCATCTTTGCTCCAGCGTCTGATGTGTTGGAATGGTAACGTTGTTCTAAATAGAAGAAAAATGGTGTTTTTAGTGAGACTGAAATCCACCTGATCTCTCTTACAAGCCCGCGACTAAGTTACTGAAGGAGATGCGAATCAGTTCTCCGGCTCGAAGTTCAAGGAAAAAATAGAGCAATGACAGTAATATAGGATGGTAAAAAATTTAAACAGTTTCAAAGTTGAGTTAGTGGGCAAAACAACAATGTGGAGGCTACGACATGTAATCTTTGCAATTTGTGCTTTGGTTCTTGAACGTCCCAATAAGTACAATAATTTATGAACAAGTACATGTATCACGTGACGGAGCCAACGCCGTCCAAACGGACAAAGCTGATTTCTTTCTGGCACTATCTGCCATTAAGTTTCCTTCCTTGGAACCGAGGAGGGCTCGCTTTTCAGAAAATCTACTTCTTGGAAGGTCACTTCGAAAACACTCACACCTTGAAAGTGTCATATAAATGGTGACAATTGGGGATTACGTTGACCTCAAAACACCTTCCACTAACACCCCAAGTGATAAACATTACAAACTGGATCTACCTCTGAATAAGAAGATTTCGTTTAAGGGTCATATTTAGTATTTCATGCAAAGGTCAGAGACCACCGCGGACTTGGGTGTTATGAAACTCAGCACCATGCACTCCAAGAAGTTATGCGATGGGGCTTATCACTTGAATAGCTGGTCAAGACCTTAGTAAATAAAAATGACAGAGGTTTAAACAATTTAGGTAATGCATTGGTTTGGTGCCAAGGCAAACAATATGCTGCAGGGCTGTCTTTTTTGCAGTGATCAACGCTGTCGATATTTTGTTGAAATGACAGATCATTTTTCGCAGTTTCAAACTCTTAGAAAGATTGAATAAAATCGTTAAGCTAAAACGATGGAGCCGGTTCTATTTATCAAAAAAATTTTCTGACAAGTTTGAAACACGATGAAAAACAACTTTCTACTGTAAATTTAACAGTATGAAGGTAATTTTTAAATTCGTTAGTTTCAAAACTGATCCCTGGGAGAGACAAGTTAAGAAAAAGACACTTCATAAAGTTCACGACTTCTTTATTACTTGAGGCGATTTCTGTACACGTTCATGCACGTTCAGTGGGTTTTGCTCGGGTTTTTTGCAAATATTGTATTAGGTATGCGCCAGTGCCAATCAACTGCAATTTACTGCATTTGCTATTTTCTTCGAGGGGTGCCCGCCAGTCACTTTGAAATCATGCGATTGATTTTTTACATTTTTTTCCAAATAATCGAAAACCTTGAGACTTCCTGGGGACCGCATTTGCGGTGCTATAACCCCTTCTTTATCTTCACAGCGAAGATTTCAAGGTATGAAACTTGGAGTGGTCGTGTCTTTTTGGTATCTCGAAGACAAGTAATGGAAAGATATGCTTTTTTAGCGGAATACTTCTGGGTCTTGGTTTCACCAACGGTTGTTCATTCCTTTCAATAAACGCCCCCACTGGTTTCAGGTAAAAGACGTTAAGGGCTTGTTCCCAACCGCTCGCCATTGAAAATTTAGGTGAGCGATAGCCCTTGTCAGTGTGGGCGAAGTGAAAAGTATGGACTTCAATTTCAGTAAGCCCATATTATAATGT
Organism: Montipora capricornis; assembly: GCF_036669925.1. NCBI lineage: Eukaryota > Metazoa > Cnidaria > Anthozoa > Scleractinia > Acroporidae > Montipora > Montipora capricornis. The sequence continues at coordinate 20,326,423 of NC_090891.1, read as the reverse complement.
CTGGAGGTTTAGCTTAATGGGGGATAACGACTTAGCCCGGAGTGGGTTTAGCTTACCTTAAATGACCATCCGTCACAAGGATGTGCCTCTTCCACGTAAACTGTCAAAAAATCAGCCACGTCGCTGAATTCGCGTACAATGTTAAGGAATTGACTCACTCTGGCCCTAAAAACAGGGCAGGTCCAACTGCAGAAATTGATCACCAATGGACGATTCCCCTCGGAAAAGTCTAGAAGTTGACGTGGTCGGCCATCCAGTGTAAAAATCCGGGAGTCTGGGGCAGAATCTCCAGTTACGTGGACAGACTTCTGAAGCTCAAGCAAAATGGAGGATCGCATGGAGTCGAACATGGACCGCGTAAATAATGACTGCCAGTAATCTTCTCGTCGAATCGTAACAGTCGCAACTTTCCTCATCAGTTCGACAAGTAACCATTGCGAACAAGGAAAAAGTTGAACAAGTCGCAAGATTGAAAAGACGAGGAACAAGACTAGTGAGCCGGTGTAGTATAGAAGAAGGACAGATATCTCGTTCATTTTCAACAGCATGTTACTGACAGATCTTGTATCTCACGGCAAATTTGCGAAAGAGCTTCTCTCTGCTCGGCGTCTCGAGTGAAAATGAGGCAGGCCAAGGGTATGCAGAGAATTTATTTGGCCGCGTTCTTTTCATTGTTGATTAACGAATCTACCAATGTTAGACCGTCTTTTTATTACGCTCCAACTGATCGGTTCAACAAGGGGACGGATTAGCCCGTATTGGTTTGTTTGGTCTACTTACTTTTGGTATTTAGCGATGACGGCTTTCCAACTAAATTAAACAAAAACCCATCACAGCGGTCTACCTCTGCATGCATTAGACACAACGATGATTACAGTTGAGAACCTTTTCTTGTGAGGTATTTTCATCGACCTTAATTTGTTTTGCAAACCATTACGAGCACGCACGCCATCAAAGACTCTTGTTGTTGTTGCACAATCAACAATGATCCCGGCTGATTTTTGTCCAACGCAGACATACATTACAAAATTTCACTCGCGCCTTAAGGCAATGAAACTGCATAGATGGAACATCGACCCTTACACCGTGAACTTAAAATAGAGGCTTACGTGGAAACCAGCTAAATTTACGCTTGTTCATGCTGAGTCGGTTGCTTTATCAGCGGTGACTCTGCCGGCAAGTTTTGCGTGATTTCGATACTGTTAAACAAACGTAACTTCAATCACGCGATGAACACACCAGCAGCTCACGCACAAAGAGTTGAAGGAACTTTCAAAACGGAATTTCAATGCTTTCATTAACGAAATGACATCAGAATCAACTATTCAACTTCCGATGAACATAATTAAAGAAATGATTCCTTCCGTTGTAAAATTTCGAGTTCTCAGTGTGTTGCTCTTGTGGAGCAATTAGCTTCCTTGGAGTGGACGATTGTCGGTCGCGGAGAATTAAAGGCGGGATATTTGGCGACGATTGGCTCCGTTTTTGGCATTTGAACCCCCGCGGCAAATAACGGTAGTTCATTACCAAGACATGCTTCAATAATCAAGGCTTGTAGGAACTTGTTGAAAACTCTGATGCAGCAGCGTCAACGAGTACACGTTGCAAGATGTTAGAAAGTGCGCTCCTTTTTTATATTTTTTCCTCTATCGAGCGCTTTATTTTTACCAAAATAACAAATTATTTGAAAGCTTAGGTCCTGATTCAGTATTTGTAAATGATCTGTCAAATGAAAGAAGTTCAGTCGTTGAATTTGAATTGGCCATATAGCTGCTAAAATTACTAATCAAGCCCATGGTTATAATTTTTCGTTAAGCTCGAAAACTAACTGCTTGTCAATTACGCTGAAAACAATCATCTTAAGACAAATATGTTAGAAGAAGTGGGAAATGTCATAAAATGAAACAAGGTGACCTTTTCCAAATCGAAGCAAACAGCTTACTAGTTTTACCAAAGGAAATGCCAAAGTTTTTTTTTAATTGAAATGGAAACAGACTGAAAAAAGCTTGTTGAAATCAGAAATATTTCAGCCATTCGATTCATGACAGAATTTTACGAATTTTAGGGTTGCGAGGTCGCTGCCGTGATAAATGCGCAAAATTCTGATTTTTATTGAGTGTTTTAACGATTAAAAAAAGAGCGTATAAGGCGCTTTATAACTGGATCAAGGCCGAAAAAATAAAAACAAATGCAGACAAAACACGTTCTGACTTAAATATTACCAGATGAATGAATTATTGATGATCCAGGTCACTTTGATCATATGTAGTAGGCCATGCGAAAACTCATTAAGTTTGATTATTGCTGAATTTCACCATTTGTCTTCGTCTAACTCAAAGAAACGGGGTCGATAGACAAAACATTCGAAAGTACAAAAAAGACAGGCAAACGTATTCTGCACGCGAGTTTCTTAACATTTCGCGAGACACAAAGAAACGAAAAATATGAACTTTGAGGAAAATGTACTCGAGCCTTGTATGCCCATCCATTGAATAAGAGCCTTATTTATTCAGCTAGGATTATCTCTTTTCGCTGTCCTTTGAGACGGTCAAACCGGGAAAATACAGTGCACAGTGAATTTGTTCTCATATTTTGCGCGTTGCCTTAAAAGGTGTTGAACAGATACGAATATTCTTGTTCACTGAACTCTCAATTGAGAGTTGTGAAATAAAGAGAGAAAGACTACATTTTCACCCTCACGTATGAGTAACTCGTTATCAGACAATTGCTATGAAGATGGCATTTTTGCACGAATTGGTCCCAATACGTGACGTATTTTAGGTAACCTTCGAAGATTCAGTAAGCACCGTTAATTGAAGAAAGCGAGGAAAATTCGAAGAAGTTTGATGACGCGCGTTTCATGAAATTGAGCTGTCTAACGTAAAATTGTTAAGAATTACTGCCGTTTTGCTTTGTATGAGACCTCACACATGCTGATTTATAAGCTTTTAATCTAAAGTTTAATTGATAAACTCGTTTATGCTCTTGGTCTGAGTCTATTATTCCTCTATTTTGTGGGTTCTTGCATTAGCAATTAATTTGCATGACGCGAGGCAATGAGGTCTATAAACAATTCTCATTTCAGAGTAATTGCTTTCGGAAATGCTTTTCAAAGTCTCTAATGATCTTTTCAGCCTGACTGGTAGTTTCGCTTCGATGGCTTTTCGATAGCATATCACCTCAGGTAATGCTTTTCCATTCAGTTCACATCTTTTTTTCGATTCGTAGTTGAGTGGAGTGTTCCTTTACTTGTCCACTTTAAAGCCATTCAGAGATCTTCTATAATGCACACCGCGCTCAAATTTTAGCCAATCAGCCACGAAAACGATAAGGAACGTGCATAGCGGACAATGCGAGCTCCAAAGAGCAAATGCATTTTTTGCTCATAAATCACTCAGCAATAAATTACTTCTGGCGGCGGTGCTCTCAAAAATAGCTCAAAGGGATGTATAATTAGTTTCTAAAATGCAAGCAATGCAAATCTGCGCAAACACGAAAGCGCGAAATTTTACCTATCTTGCAATCAGCATGGCTTTTGCAGAAAATGCCTTTCCGATGCTTCCAATTGGTCCATAGATTTTTTTCTGCGAGAATATCGAGTTCGGATGCACTTATGAAATCGGGAGAGCATTTGATTCTAAAATTGCTCGTTTCTATCGCGCTCTACAAACTTCCTGCTTGCATCATCGCAATGATATACGTACGTAAGAATTGTTGAACAAAAACTTGTGGCAGAGATATCGTTGACGTCATCCTTTTAATACAATTTATGTGCAAGCTAGAGCCTTTATGGGCAGTCGAAACAAAGGCTTCGTTTGTTCAAGGGCTTAGAGTATCTTCCTTTTTGCCCAAAAATTTCTGCAAACCGTAATGTTCCCTTGACTAAAAAAAAAGCCTGAAGTTACCGAGAATTTTTTATTTAAAGGTGGCACAGGGATACTCGAAAATGACCTCTTGCCAACCAGTTCGGATGCCTTACAACTAAGGCAAAGAAGAGGAGTTAGGACATAAAATTTGGTTCAGCTGATAACTGTCCTCTATGATTGAAATTGTCGGAATGTTAATAGTAGTGTTTGTAAATCTAAAGAGAAGAGATATAATTTATTTTCGATGATGACTTGATGAATGAGCTGTGGCCAATGGCACAAATATCTCCGCGCGTTTGTTGTTAAGTGTCTCAAGTATATGATACGCAACAACGGTGAATGAATTGGAATCTGGCACGAGTTACTCTGCTGAGCAGAGTTTGACCGGTAAACTCGGGATTCCGTTCGAAATCCATACGTACAATGTCATAATATTTCTCCCTATTTGCACTAATCCTTGGTTAAGTAGAAAGTTTACGCTTTGAAAAACTGTTTCCAGAATATTGGACCTGAATGCTTCCACTCGTTAACTTTATTAGCGATTCTGACAATCATACAATCAGTTTCAATGGACGTTTTACGCATCCCAGTTGGAAGAGCTTTCGTTCTAGAAATACTTTCGAAATGTCGCCGTGTATAAATAACGATAACAACTATGTAGGGTCCTTGAAAATTACATGTACAATCATTGTCGCGATTTCGAAAAGATTCTGATGGTTGGGAATTTCTATTTATTTTTATGCGTGAGACTAGAAATGTAAATATGCATCCGTTTTACGAAGATTGTTAAAAAGCGTGCTCCCCGGCAAAGTTTCTGAAAATCGTACAGGTTTATCAGCTTTAAAAGTTATATTTAAGCCAATCTTTAATTAATGTAATTGTTAATCTGGCAATGGGGTCAGCACACGAGTTCTTAGATAGTAAGAACAGCAAAGGAGAGAGTAAAAAAATAAATAAACAAATGTAGAGAAAACGAGTTCACAATACAATATACATTATGCAATGGACAATATTAACACGAGTTAAATTTTAGCCAGTGAACTCAGTTCATCTAGCTAAAGGCATTTCAAGTAGATAAAATATGCAAGATTAGACCTTAGAACTCTTTGGCTGTTTTATCTATCAACCTCACAACTCTTTTTAATCTATCTGAACACATTCCCCCAAGCTCAAAATCGGCTGTTTTGTGTGAGTTCGCGGAACTTCGCAAGGATTTCACTGCTTGTTTTGTTAAAGGAA
>NC_090891.1:20313818-20316318 GCF_036669925.1 Montipora capricornis | reverse complement strand
TTTTATCCAAAGGCTGTTTATTTTGAGTGTAAGTTTTGGATTTCACGGTCCGCCACTACTCACGTTCAAAACTGGCCGATTGGACCTCAGAGGGTTGGATCTAGAGAAAATGACGTCATTTACTCACTAGCTTAAAATTTCAGCGTGTAAACGCAATGTATTACATATGTAAAACACGGGTTTAAAAGTCTGAAAGCCCGAAACTCTCGTGCTGCATATTAATTCGGCCGCGTACACACGCATTGCATTCTTAAACTAGTGAGTCTTTGACGTCATTTTCTCTTCGACCCAGCTCTCTCAAGATTTTAAAGTTAGTAATGGCGGACGAATAAATAAGAAAATTCCAGTTAAAATAAACAGTTATCTTTTTAAAATCAGAACTTAAAACTTGGGTCAGTTAGTGTTTAGTTAACATAGTTTTGAAATCCAAAGAAAAAAAAGAATGGTTTTTTTGGTCGTAGTACCACTTTAACACCACTTATTCAAAGCTAGATGAAAACTACAATTGAAATTGTCGCTGTAACCAACGAAGTGTTTTATTAATTATACAACGTGTTCACAGTTTTTCTAGTTACAACAGAAGTCAACAAAATTCATGAATCTTCTCAGATAATGGGATTTAATGTCCATCCAATTCCATTAAAAAAATAGTTTTTCAATTCTCGTTCTATTGACTGAAAGAAACGGGTTACTAAACGAACTACCACAGTCTTTACCTTACTTGAAACTTACCAACAATATGATCGTGCTTTCTTGTCTGGCATCCCAGAAAAGAAAACACTTTACATCAAACTGTCATTAGGGCACTTCCAACGTTCAATTCAACTGTTCAAAAGCTAATGCATTCAAAGAGAGTCAATTCAGTGAATACAAAGAAGTGCCAATTTGGCGTTGGAAATACTTTTAGCTTTGTTTTCAATTGCATAATTCGCAAGTGGGACGCGGGCATTATAATAAAATAATGCCCTAGCACTTAGACAATCAGAGCCCTTGTAAAATCGGCAACAAGCACTAGCCCTACAATAAATTATCTTTGTTTGCAAAGAATTTCTTTCCCTCCGGTTTAAAAAAACATGACCGCGGAACTCGTGATTGAATAGGCTTTCTACAGCGTCTTCACTCGTGTGACCAACGGTTATATTGAATTATTGAAACAAACGAAAAAATTTGCAAAAACACACGAGTTAAATTCCCGGAAATTAAGTTTGATGACGCCGTTTCTTTCTTTAAAGAGATTGACATAGCCGCCTTGATATTAAGAGAACATCCTCTATTTCCTCTTATATTTATGATGCCCTAATCTTATGGCCTTCCATCTAAAAATTGTCCGCACAAGTTTATTCCAGTAGGCTATTTATTAATAGCACAAGGTTATAGATGACCTAATACAGCCAGAGATTTCGACTTTCATCGTGTTCCTAGAATGCTCCTAACAAGACGGTATTTACATGACAAAAGTAAAGGGTAACATCGGCAGCCTCGCTTCACTTAAAGGCCAAGTTACTCAGCCGCGACTGTGAAATAGTCAACTGCCGTTTCAGTTTTCTAGTATAATAATTTCAGACTAGTGATGAGCTCTGAGAATTTTAGCCCCATGAAAACGAACGTAACATGTTGGAAAAAATGTTTTGTGAAACTCTCTCAGCTTTGAAATACACCAACGGCGTTTTGTTACCTTTGTGGTTTCAAGCAAAGTTCCATCTCCATCGGTTTGCTACCATGGCGGTTCAGCTTCATGTTCCCATTATCGCCCACTAATTAACAATCAGACCCGTAGCCCTTGTGGGCGACGGGTCAATAGCTTATTGACCCGTGACCCTTGAGGGCGAAGGGTCTAATTGCTTTAGTATTACCCAACTAGTCGGACAGAAAAGGCACACAATGGATAAATTTAACAAATGCAAATTAAAGAAATATTTATTTGGGAATAAAACGAAAGAAATCGTCACGCTTTTCGCTACTCGAGGACTACTCTAGTAGAGTAGCCACTTAAAATGCAGGATTTGCCTTAGTCCACTAGTTGGGTGATACTAATTAGTATTAGCTGTTAAAATTGGACAGCAGCTGCCTGTTGGAAATCCAGCCTCAGTCGTCGAACGGAAAGTCGGAGATAATTTTATGTCCTTGAAGACGGGTTCTAACTCTTGACAAAAATATGAACACTCAAGACATGACTAATCAAATGAAACTAGAGATTGCTTCTGACGCCATTTGGTTTTGGCCAAGTTGAACTCATTTGTAGGGTGAAATTCTTTATAGCAGCCCAAAGCCCTTGGCATGTGTGATGGCCTTGAGCAACCTCTCCTTCAGCTTTCCCCTGCTTGAGTACTCGGGCAAAAGGAGCACATTAAAACACGTGTGAGCAGTTGGAAGTCTGAAAGGGAAACAAAACAACGTAGTCCGCCAAAATACTAAAATAGCTACTGGGCACATCACAATTTTTTTCAATGTGTCGAAACAGACAACAGCTGATCAAGGTTTTCAGGTCTAAATGACCGGC
>NC_090891.1:20296318-20301318 GCF_036669925.1 Montipora capricornis | reverse complement strand
CTTGAGATCTTCAAATGTTCCCCTTTTGCCGAAAAGCTTCCTATAGACAACCATTGGGAAATGGACGTCAAGAATCACATTGTTGTAGATAGCAAGACCAAGTACCAATCCAATCAAGAAAAATTGTGCGTCTGTCTCAAATGAGGCTGGATTGAACCAGCAGTAACGAGTGGTCTCGTCAAAAGTAAACATCCCTATAAGAAAAACCACGAATAGATACAATATAATTATTGGAGGTTTTTACGGTGAGCAGAAAGTCCAGGGTGAAAAAGGTTAAGGCTGATTCCACTTGCTAAGACCTTGGTTACCTGGCTATCAAAATCAAGTGCCCTTTCTCCTAAGTTTGCTAGCAAAATTACTCTAAAAAGGCAAATTCACACCTATTATACAAGAAAGTCTCGCACACTTCATTCGCCTTTACTGACCAACATCAAACAATTTTCAGTTTTCTATCAAGGACCTAAATTTTATACTTCTCTTAATAATGATATAACTAATTCTACCTCAAAAGCTTCGTTCAAAATAATGATAATAATAATGATAACAACAACTTTATTTAAGTGTCAATGGATTTACCACTAGAGAACTAATTGGGAACACTGATGAAATTAAGGGTGCATTCAATTGACCCTATTCCAGAATAAGAATACGTGGAGTAATGATTAAAACGGTATGTTTGGCGCGTTTCGAAGCATCAAGGATAATAAAAATATGTTTAAAATAGCATTTTAGCAGATGCTATGTGAATCTCCCTAAAACGAAGGATTTCTAACTGACATTTCCATGTATTCCTATTTCCGATTATGGTCAATCGAACGCACCCTAAATTATATCAAATATTGGTTCTTGTGGAGAGGGAGCAGAGAAGAGAACCAACAAACTTTTGAGGAGAGGGGAAACCGGAGTACCTGGAGAAAACCTCTCTGTGCAGAGTGGAGAACCAACGAACTCAACCCACATGATGCCGAGTCTGGGAATCAAACCTGGGCCACACTGACCGGAGGCAAGTGCTCTCATCACTATGCCATTCCTGCTCTCAAAAGAGCACTTAAGGCCTTCATTTCCAACAACTATTGAGAATCTTAGATATTTCGAATCTCTTGCATAAAGTTGTTTCTAAATTGCATTTTTTTTTTTTCACTACTTTATATTTCAACAACAAAATATCTGTAATATTCATCTAAAAGTTATTTGAATGTACCGGTAATCTTCTGTCACCAACTTGAAGGTTCAACAAGCACTAGATATTTTACGTGGGGAGGCCCACGTGGAATTTACATAAGATTAGTAGTTTCTTTTAGGCCTTCTGTCACATGGAACCTAAATTTCTTTCCTTTGAAACAAGGAAGACTATTTACAGCAATAATTTTAGCTACTATTATCATAATTTATACTCAACAGGATATCTCATTTCTGATTGGTCAATGACAACTGCATAAATAGGTTACTGAGTTCAAGGGAGGTTATATAGTGAAATAAGGATGTTGCTATGGAAACACAGCAATGGAGTAACTGTTGCGATTTATGGGTATGAGTGATGTTAGGAAAGTTCTCAAATAGCCCTTGCCTACAGCGAATGCAATTTTGAGAGCTTTCAAAACACCACTTGTCCTCATAAGTCATGAGATGCACTCACATTCATAAGATTTCAAATACTTAACCCTTTGACGTCCAAGCCGGCCTAAACCCCCAGACGATTTCACTCGTCAATGGGGAACCCCTGGGCGTCAATGGGTTAACTTTGGTGTCAAGAATGAAAAGCATTCTGAAATGTGAAGAGTCTGTAGGTTGTGTGATTCTTAGAACTGTGGGTTCTTAACCCAGATCCAGGGTTGTAAGTCGAGTGTGTGATATCATAATAAGAATGAACACTAAGAGCTGATTTGTGCATGAACTTCAACAGTTGTCTGGTGGGAGAAGTTCCCCGGGGAAGGGGGGGGGGGGTACTCCCATATAAAAATGACAGGGGTGCTTGTCGGAAATTTTGAAAAGAACCCCTAAGAGGTACCAAGATTCTGTCTTGTGGGTGCGGCATGAAATTCTTTTCACCCCTAAGAGGTACCAAATTATGGGTTTTAATTAGACAAAATTAAGAAGTACATGTAGTTAATTGTCAAATGTCTCTTGTCATAATTTTTCGGCTCAATACCCTAAAAGGTACTGCTAAAGCTCCGGCTGAGGACCTTTTGAGGCTGAACACCCTAAGAGGTACCAAAACCGCTTTTTCAACTCCTAAAAGGTATGATGAGCATTCCCGTCCTTTTTATATGGGATTCCCCCCCCCCCCCCCAACTTCCCCCGGGAGAAGTTGTGTATGGACCCAGTACTTAGAGATAAGACCTTACCATAGTCAGGATTGAAAATTTCATCAACAACCAGTTGAAAAAATTCCTTGGAAACACCACCCTCGTCAATTCCTTGTTCTCCTTCAAACTCCACATAGAGTTGTTTCTTGAGGTCTCCTGGGTTGTCTTGAGAAGTCATTTCAAGCTGGGTGTAAACAAAAACAAACTGAAATGGTACCTCAACAAAATGTAATGTGAAATAACTTTCGTGTCAGCTTATGTGATTGACAACAGTCTTCCATTACAGCTCTTTGTCAACCTTGGCACTCCCAAGGTTTGCAGAGGCAGTACAGTAAAGAAAAATTGAGTATAAGTGTCTTTCCTTTTTAACAAATGTGACCTCTCATGCGAAAACCTACATGTACACTAACGACTTTCCGTGTATAACCGGAATTCCGTGTGGAAGCCGTGTAACACCCATGTGATTTTGATTTAAGCTGTTCTCGTGGCTTGGCTCACTCGTGCGACCGACCTGGTCAGCCATGTAAAAAAACTGTGCTTGATCGCTTACGACTACCTTGTTAAACAAAATAACTATTTTCACACGAGTTGTAATGTTAGCAGTTCACTGCTGACTTTTACGAGCTTCTAAATTCATGAAATTATGTGGGCATTAGCATAATTATTGACGTTGAAAGGGAAATAAATTCTCTAAATCTCCTTGTTTCTAGCCGTGATGCCAAGATGCCCATTTAATTTATTTGTTATTCGTTGTGGTGTCTCTGTTCTTCTTAGCACAGTTTTGTGCTTTTACGAGCTTCTAAATTCATGAAATTATGTGGGCATTAGCATAATTATTGACGTTGAAAGGGAAATAAATTCTCTAAATCTCCTTGTTTGTAGCCGTGATGCCAAGATGCCCATTTAATTCATTTGTTATTCGTTGTGGTGTCTCTGTTCTTCTTAGCACAGTTTTGTGCTTTTCGTTTTTAAGGTCAGGTTTCGTCCAAACGACTGTAATTTTTTAAGAGCTGTTTGTGTTAACCCTTGAAAATCATGGCAACAGAAACTAAACGTTGACTCACTCGTGCAAATTTTTTTTCAACCACTCCTGTGGGATTTCTGAGAACCTGCTTGGTTGTGCAGTGTCTGTCATTCACTCAACTTTTCAAGCCACGAGCAACCCGTGAGGGAGCCGTGTGAAAAACCTGTTTCCCAGAAAGTCATTAGTGTACGTTTTCCTGTGAGAGGTCAAATATTTTTATTTGACAGATCCAAGATGCCTGAAAATGCTCATCAAACTATAACCATCTCTTGCCAAAAGAGTATGACTACAATTATATTATTATTGAAGGAAGAATGCTTAAATCGTCCAGAATAGTGAGGATCACTTAAATCTTTCATCTCTAACCCGCACTTCAAGTACACATTTCTTTCATTTGTTATTATTGAAATGAGAAACTTTCACAAACAGGCTGTATCAGAGATTATTTATTCCACTATTATGCCATTTTACCATATTTGGTCAAGAGAATGCGTAAAATATGAGATGGTAATGCACTATAGTGTCCTGGTTTGGCCGGCTTAGAACAGAACAAATGCAGATGGAATGGGAGTTCTTAAATGAAAGAAATTGTTTTCCACTTGATGCAAGGCCTGAGAATTTAGCTTGTCATTGCTTGTCACTTGTCATTTCATTTATCCAATCAAATAAAGGACATTTGGCTGGCTTTTTGCACTGTTTACATCGTTTGCACGTGCCCTGAACGACAGATGATGCTTTTTTTAAACACTCTTACCAAATAAGATTGAAGCAAAATAACACCTTTTTTGTAGTGGAATAATAAATCTCTTATTTGATGGTTTAACATAATACTTGCAGACATTTTGCTCCTTGCTATTCCTAGCCCCTGCTGGGCTGTTAACCCATTGAATAAGATTTATGTATACCAGGCTCACCCAATGTGATTAAAGAAAATTGAACAGTTTAGTCATGGCAGTATCAGTGTAACCTCACCCATCTACATGGCCTGGTAAAATGAATAGAGTACGATCTTTTTTGAACATGCGCCGCATGCTGCCTGGATACAGTTTCGAACCCAGTCTGCCTAATACTCGTCCAGAATAACTGGTGCTTACAGCTGTAGCTTCCAGCAGATCTCACCGCCATCTTGATTTTTCACGGTACAGCAGGCTCTGTTACAACCATCGGTTTTGTCGCCCCGGAAAAACCAGTGTGACGAGAGAAAACAAGATTGTCTAGTCCAGAAGTTTGGGCTGCGGCGGCTTCAAAGAGTTGATGCGAATCAGGAAGAGCCTTCTTTTCTCCTCCTCAGTAAAGAAAACGACAAAAGGAGGCTCTGCTCGCAGGGTGCACTTACAGATACCTTATTATAGGAAATCAACGCTCATGTTTTAAAATTAACATGACTTTAATTAATGCGATTTGAGGGGAAATTTGCTTCCCAATAAAGGAAATTAACATGAAAGAGGGGGTAGAATTTCAGAAAGTGGAAATTAATGCATCTGCTGCACCCTAAAAACCCAAGAATTTATTGAGAACCAGAACATATTTGAACATTAACTGTAAAATTCCAGAATACAAACAATAATATTATTGTGCAATAGTCCCTAAACATATGGGTTAACCGACGGAATTTGCCCAATTTGAGCGTTCTTCGCAGTGTCTATGATACCAAAATTCAAGAAGCACAC